>NC_087220.1:56404356-56416856 GCF_015104395.2 Macrobrachium nipponense
GACATTTGTGACATAACTGTCTAAGGGTATTTCAATAGCAGTTTTATTTTTTTAGCCCTAGCTATTAAGACTTTCGTATGACAAGGCAGTGATAATTACTCTCTCTCTCTCTCTCTCTCTCTCTCTCTCTCTCTCCCAGACAATTCCTCTCGCGTTTCTAGAGCAAAACTGGCACTGATGCCCAGACTACTATTTCTATTACTTCTTTGTGGCACTAGTCTCTCCTGGGCAGTGCCATGTCTGTTGCTACTTGCCTACCGGGATGTGGGAAGAGAGAGGAGGAGGAGGAGAGAGGAGAGGAAGAGAAAGAGAGAGAGGGAGGATAGAGAGAGGAGAGAGAGATAGGAGAGAGAGAGAGAGAGAGCAGAGAGAGGTTTATCGGGGCATTTGAACCAATCGAGCTGCACTTATATACTGTGTTACTTTGTTGTGAAGTATTCTTACGTTATAATCTTAAGAACATATCTATCCTTTTCCTTAAATACTACACCGAAAAGGCTATGTATACAGTGTGATTACACATATAACCCTCATATATGAATATTAGCTAAATATACATGCACAATGAACTGAAATCATATACACACATATATACATACTTACATACACAGTAACTACCCCGAGATTTTACAGTAAGTACGAAATAATTCGGTTACAGTCTGATATAAAACGATTTCAAAGAAGCAAGGCATAAATTATGAACTTTTAATGTTTAAAATTAAAATCAAGGGACATGGCTTTAAATGATTCGTAATGGTTTATCTGGGAAGTGGGTTAATGAAATACATATTGTATATTATAGTATTCATGAAATAGACAGTGTACATAGTATTCAAGAATTAGTATAATATATATATATATATATATATATATATATATATATATATATTATATATATACATACATACACACACATACACACACACACACACACACACACACACACACACATATATATATATATATATATATATATATATATATATATATATATGAGTATATACTATTACGAAATGATATATGGTGTACATTCTACAAACTGTCGCGATTTTAATACAAACACATAAACACAACCACATACAGCATAGACATTCACAGCGCAAAGTTAGCCAACATAAAAGATGGCCTAACAAGAGCTATCATACAGCAAACAGAAAACAGCAGGTTCTCCATAAGCACACATCCATCCATAACGTTCAACTGCGAAGGATGACTATTGCCAAAGCACGGAATCTGCTTGCTTGATTGTTCTGGGGGAGGGGAAGGGAAGGGTGCAGGGGTAGTGCTTTTGTTTACCTGAGGGTCTGTTCAGTAGGCTGGCATCTGCGTGACAGAATAAAGCCAGTCTTCCCCCATCTTTCTCTCAGAAGGAGAAATATAGACACACTTCGCTTGAGGTATAGTATGTATTCATAGCAACTGGACATAGGCATAATTTATAAAAATAAAAAGTGATGGGCATATCTTGTTAGTCAAAATAATAGTCAACTACGAAAATAAAGCAGAATTAATTCGAAAAAATCAGGGCTGACTGAAAGCTTATTCATTTAAAAACTCGAAAAAGGGGCTGAATTACGAGATATTCGTTCGGGAATCATATTAAAATCATTTATCGATCAACAAATTATTTAATTGCGTCATCCGACGCTCACATGTCCTGCCTTCTAATCATTCTTATCATTTGATAGAGTTCTATCTACAACAAGCTTCTATTAATGGACGTAATAGATAAGACAAAGATATAGGAGATAGTAGAGGCTCGGAGAAAGGAAAGGGGTGGGGTGGGCGAGAGTTAATGGGTCACAATGTAGCCTGGGAAATACCCATTATTAAAATATGCAAAAACCTCACTGACTTGATCTGGTTCAAGAAAGACTGGATGAGGAAACGAGGTATCTAAGCCAAAGAAACGTCTAATTCGTAAGAAAACGTTTAATAAACAGAACGTTTAACGTAGTAGTGTTATTTATAAACAAACAGAAATAAATAACAGGTTTAGGAAACATTATTTCACTTGGGTTCAACAAGAGACCTATTGCCCCGCTCCTTCTGGCATTCTGCCCGAGGGAGGGAAAGGATAGGTGCTGGAACTCTCTCTCTCTGCGTCCTGCCAAAATTTCCTTCCAAAATAACGGACGGTTGTGTGAGATTTTTCTCTGAATAACTGGCAATGTGAGAAAGACCCCAGAGAGAGAGAGAGAGAGAGAGAGAGAGAGAATTATCCCAAGCAAAAGTAACTTCAACCAATTCTAATTACTTGTTCACAAGTTACCAAAAATATCCATTAACAATATATTTAAAATATTTGTCCATACCAAGGTTATCAAACTGAGTGATAAGAAACTCCTATTATTATTATTATCATTATTATTAACATTATTATATCAAATTTTGAATAGTGGCTTTAGTCTGATAAAATCTCCTTAGTCTGATAAAATCACATTCATTAAAGTCTACGGAATTTGAACCTCACGTTTAGATAAAATTCATCGAAAACCAGATAACTATAAAATGTTAAACAAAATAATACGTTTACTTTCACTAAAGAGACAACAAAAATGCATACAAACCAATCAGCAGTTAGTCCAGACAAAAGGTATGTTATTTTCCTGTTTACATTTCCGTACGTCAAAGGAAACATTAATTTTTAGAGGTTTATAATTTCAAAGCAATGTTATTTTCTTGTTCACATTTCCGTACGTCAAAGGAAATATTAATTTCTAGAGGATTATAAGTTCAAAGCAATGTTATTTTCCTGTTTAGATTTTCCGTACGTTAAAGGAAATATTAATTTTTAGAGGTTTATGAGTTCAAAGCAATGTTATTTTCCTGTTTAGATTTCCGTACGTCAAAGGAAATATCAATTTTAGAGGATTATAAGTACTGCAAGGTTAAACTCGCTGTTAGTCTCACAGCAAACGCAGTGGTGGTTAAGTAGGCCTACAGAGGAGGAAGCCACCACAGCCTTACTAGGTCTGAAGAAAATTCTTCCATCCCTGAAATCTACGATCGTGTGCTTGCGTAGCTTCTTAAAGGAAAAGGGATCAGGCCTTTTCTTCTTTTTGTCAGGTTTCGACGGAAACATCTTGCAAAAAAAATTAGGTGTTTTTCTTTAAGGTTTTCGGAAGCTTGTTTCTGAATGTGCAAAACTGGGTTTCTAATTTTGATAAGTTTTTGAGGTTATATATCTGATGAGCAGTCCTTTATACATGTCTTCTCATTAAATGCCTTTTAAATTCATAGTAGGATGACAGACTCACAAAAAATAATGTCGTTTAAGGCACCACTACCTTTGGCAAATTTATTTACTTGTGACCTAGAAAAACAAATCAAATACTTCAAGCTAATTATAATTTTCTGTACCCATAAATATTTCAATTAACTTACGGAGGCGAAAACGGGATAACATTTTCCGTGTTGTGATTCTTAGGTCAAATTCACGAAAATGCCACTTCAGTTAAAATGTTAACACGTCTGCAGCAAACTTTAGTATTCCCATTCACCTTTACCATAAATCTTATAATAGTCTGTAACGTATCTTTAATTGTCATCTTCACATGATCTCGAGCATCGGTTACTTTTACGCAGCGGGTTCTATAAGTGTGTCATGACTTGCAACAAACACTCAGATCAAGAGACTTTTCTGTATCGTACAAGTAAATCGCGACTGGAAAAAATCCCACAAAATTCCTTCACTTCCCTATATAAATTCCTCATGTATGACACATTGGATTAAAGAACGAAAATATTTTTTAAGTCAAAGAGACTTGCAAACACTCAAATGAAAGGATTTTTCTGTATCGTTTCAATACAAACCACGAAATTCCTTCGATTATCTAAATAAATTCCTCATGTATGACACATCGAATTAAAGAACGAGAATATTTTTTAAATCATACGACAGTCAAAGGGACTTGCAAACACTTAGATAAAAGGGATTTTTCTGCATCGTTTCAATACAACGAGATGGAAAAACCCCCCCACAAAATTCCTTCAATTATCTGAGCAAATTCCTCATGTATGACACAACGGGTAAGAGAACGATAATTTTTCTAAATCGTACGATAGTCATAGAGAATCTAACACCACTGGCGTAACATAAACTCGAAAGAACTTTGCGTCCGCGTCCCTTCAGACACACCAATTACACCACAACTGGTTTCTCGGCTCCAAATGTGCCGCCCCCCCTAACACACGCCCCCGAACCAGCGGTTTTCTCCTCACTTTCCCCCTTCTCCCTTTCCCCCACTCCTCCTTAACCTCCTTCTCCATCTTCCACCTTTTCCCCTCACCGAAGATCTCTCTCTCTCTCTCTCTCTCTCTCGGGAACTACTAAAGAATGATTGAATTCTTCCTCTCGTCTTCGTTTCTCGCTTTACTCCCTTGAGAGAGAGAGAGAGAGAGAGAGAGAGAGAGAGGTGATATTATACAATGGAATACAGTATAGATGACAGAATAGATATGAACACTAAAATACTGGATATAAACAGAAAGAGAGAGAGAGAGGTAATATACAATGGAATACAGTATAGATGACAGAATATATCAGAACACTGAAGCACTGGATATAAAATGACACCAGTTTCACCCCAATTAAAATCGGTGCCACTAAAAAGTTGTGCAACTTTGCCTCGGGCCGTCCCGTGGCAAATAGGAAGAGAAAGGCTCCACAGCGCCATAGCTGGGGTGAATGGTGCTAGATGCAATGGGTTCTAATAAGGCCCGAAGACTAACGGGTTTTATGATGGGGTAAAAGTATTTGTAAGGTGATTAAGCAGTGAAACTCTCTCTTACTCTCTCTCTCTTTTTTTTATTAATATACACAATATGCGCTATGTATATGTGTGTAGAATTATCAAGGCTTAGTCCATATAAAAAGATACTGGTTACAACTGGGACACCACTATCTCTCTCTCTCTCTCTCTCACCACACACACACATTTATATATATTATATTATATATATATATATATATATATATATATATATATATATACGTATATATATACACAAATATATTTCTTCTATCTTTAAACAAGTATACTTACACAAAATGCATAAACACTGTGAAGAGAGAGAGAGAGAGAGAGAGAGAGAGAGAGAGAGAGAGAGAGAGAGAGTCAGTCTTCAGTATTTGAAAGGGCAGCAGCGGGGGCTCACAGGACATACCCCGGGCCAAAACTGAATCCAACTAAAATGCAAGAAATTTTCCTATCGGATTCTCCGTAAATAATCACTAAGTTAGTTTCTATTAAGACGCTTAACTCTTGAGAATCGAATTAATTTTGTTTATTTTTTCAATTTTGCTAGAAGTGAATGCCTGAGAAAATGTTCAATCAGAATGGGATAGTTTTGATAAGCATAACAAGTAACCAAATAAATTTCATGCATGTATGTATGCAAACGTACATACATACATACATAAACAAATATATATATATATATTATATATATATATATCTGTGTGTGTACATATATATATATATATATATATATATATATATATATATATATATATATATATATATATATATATATATATATATGTTTGTGTGACTACATAAACGTATGTTATATAAAAACTACATATAAATCGAAATATTGCACAGACATATACATATGTTTACCTTCATAAACATTTGGTACATAAAAAACATACATGAATCGAAGTATGAATACCCGCCTCATACGACTCACATAAACAAAGCAATGGCCAAAACTCTCAAGCTATCGACTTCTCTTAATTAAAATCTTGGCAACTGACAAAAGTATTTCCACAAACATTCTAACAATGCCATCGCTAAACCTTCTTCTGGGTTGGACACTTAACTAAGCGAAATCTGCCTCAGCCACCTGAAGATGCTATCACTCTATGGGCAGGTGATACCGAACACCAAATACACGTTGGCAACTTATCACTCACAAGTCGCCAACCTAATGCTCACAAGTCTCCAACTTATTGCTGGCAAGTTGCCAACTTGTTGCTGACAAGTTGCCAACTTATTGCTCACAAGTCACCAACTTATGCTGACAAGTTGCCAACTTATTGCTCACAAGTCACCAACTTATGCTGACAAGTTGCCAACTTATTGCTCACAAGTCGCCAACTTATGCTGACAAGTTGCCAACTTATTGCTCACAAGTCACCAACTTTATACTTGAGGACAAGTTGCCACCAACTTATTGCTCACAAGTCACCAACTTATGCTAACAAATGTTGCCAACTTATTGCTCGACAAAAGTCACCAACTTCATGCTGACAAGTTTGCCAACTTATTGCTCACAAGTCACCAACTTATGCTGACAAGTTGCCAACTTATTGCTCATAAGTCGCCAACTTATGCTGACAAGTTGCCAACTTATTTCTCTCAAGTCGCCAACTTATCACTGACAAGTTGCCAACTTATTGCTGACAAGTAGCCAACTATTTCTCACAAGACGCCAACTTATCGCTCACAAGCAGCTACCTTATGCTGACAAGTCACCAAATTACTGCTGACAAGTCGCCAGCTTATTTCTCACAAGTCACCAACTTGTTGCTCACAAGTCGCCAACTTATAGCTCACAAGTTGCCAACTTGTTGCTCACAAGTCGCCAACTTGTTAATCAAAAGTCGCCACCTAAGCGCTCACAAGTTACGAACATTACAGACAGACTGAATTGCAAGACAATGATTCATTGGCAGTTCTAAAGATACCATAATTGTATATACAGGTGACACACAACAGTAAATCCACGTCCCCTACTTATCACAAACACACAATACAAGTCAACAACTTATTGGTAACCGTAACCTGCATTAGCACTAGGTTCGTCCTACACTTAATGTTGGTGACATGTTTTCAACTTCCTTGTGAGATGTATTTGGTAAGCTGTCAACCTGTGTTTATGACATATAAACACAGTACTGGGAATGAGCACTAGATATATATTATTATACATATATATATAGATATATATATATATATATATATATATATATAACATGATATATAATTAATCAATCAAAACGAGGTCGATAACCTTAGTGACAAGCAGCTCATTCCCATTACATATTCATTATTTTGTGTGCTTGTATTCCTTGCTTAATTACATGCATACAAAACAAGAATACTAACAATACAAAAAGAAAGACATACGCAAGTGACTATGAATCCATTATTTAACAGAAAACTAGAAAAAAAAACCTTACAAACACACACCCGAACTTAAATCTACCATCTCTAGCAAAGTACCAACAGAAATCAGCAAGCTCCCCCCCAAAAAGGGTCACCCCTATTAGTATTCATTCATTTAAATGAGTTGAGTAACCCTTCTTTGCATGACCATTAGCTACCCCTCTTAAATAAGTAGAAGGGTTCCGTAATCTACTTTATAAAGAGTGGTGTGAGACTTTCACTATTTGCAATTTTGTTTATTTTCCCTTTGAGCTTCTTCCATAAGGAAGGGAAGTAACTGGGGTCTTTTTATGTGGGGATATGACTAAAATTCTAATAAATAAACCTGATGAGTTGTTTGTAATGCCAATATCGCAATGTTTTTTACGTTAACACAAAAGCCCCGCCCACCCCAAAAAGTTGCCAAATACTCACAATTGTCCAGCAATAACTGGCAACTGTTCACGTCCTGGTAGCATGACTAGGGTATAACAACTCAACAGATTTTCGAAATTGCGAACTGTCATAAATGTGACCTCAGTGCAACGCTAAGACTTGAAAGGAAGGAAGCAGTAGCCAAACTTATTTCTACAGTTATTGCCTGGGTTTCTCCTCTTACTTCTGTTTTCCCTAATCACTTTAATATAATGTTCCAATGAATGTTACAGATACTGACGTGATCCAACTTACGTGCTTGCACTCTTATTATAATGCACTTGGCCAAATCGACGCTCGATAAAGGCATCTTGCATTAAAACACAGGTTACAACTACGCTCGACTTCGTTCCTTAATCAGCTCTGTGGCTCAGAAACACCTTTTCCTGCTTCAAGTTTAGTGAGAAATGCTATTTTCCATTTGAGAAAAAGGCGTTCCTTCGAGTTTTTTCACATATAGAATACGGTTGACATTCAGGGAGATACATGGTTAGAAGTATCACACTCACGTTAGAAAGTAACTCAGTTTGCCAACAAATTGTTGTGTGTTTATACCCCAACACAAACTTGACAGCTAGTGAACGCGCGAAATCAACCCCATTACCTCACCTGACTCCGTCAAAACTGAGTAATCGGGTTAATCTAGTCAACAAAACACTGTCCAATCACGAGACTCTACAGAAACTATGACAGAACTGAAACTGACCAATCAAGAAAGACTACAGTTCAAAACTGACCAATCAGGAACAACTACAGAACAAAACTGACCAATCGGGGGATTTTTCTCAATCTCAGGAGGACAGGTGGATTTCTCCATAATGTTGATCGGAGTGAGTCGGGACAGTCGTCAATGGTTACCTGTCCCAAACAAGCACTGGTCTGACGGTCTGTCAAACCTTCCACCGTCTCTAGTCATGACTAAACTATTCAGCGTTGCCTGACTGGGCTCATGACCGCGTGCATGACAGGAAAATTGAAGCTTTCCATGCGACCATGACGTCTGGCGCTACGGATCAAATACACAGGGGTTTTGTGTTTTTTTAATAATTTGTATTCTTAAGATTTTTAAAGTGTGATGTTAAGTGAAAACAATAGTAATTTTTTAACCTTGTCCTCTCTTAATAACAGGATATCTAACACGCTTTTTATATACCAGGAAAAATACCTGTCATGGCCTCATAATAAAGAAAAAAGTAATATTTACATAAATATATCAAAATAACATCTTGTAACAATATGAAACTCTATTATACTTTCATAAAAAAATTATATATTTCCTTTCTCAAGCACAAATAAAAAAATATAATTTTTTTTTTTTAATAACATTGCCTCCACTTCTCCATCCACAAATTATGTTCATTTACATTAAAGGACTGTTTTAGAAAAATAAAGATAGAGAGCCATTGAACATTTAAAATGAAATGGAGATGAGGGACACAGTGTATGCCTTGACTAAGAGGCATTAAGGCACTTGTCATTGCACGGTTGCATGACAGAAAGAAATGTTGACTGTTACGCATGCGCGAGCGGGGGTGCATGCACCCCCTGTGTGCATTAACTTCCGGACTACATACAACAAATCTGCGGAAAACAATAAACTCAATATGGAGTTACTCGTGGTGACATCGACGGAATCATGGAAAACAATGAACTCAATATGGAGTTACTCGTGGTGACATCGACGAAACCATACTTGAGGCGAGTAATGCTTTTAGTTATTTCTTATAAAACTCGTGTGTATACATTCATGATGACTTCTGTGGCTTAGGAAGATGCTACTATGAAGATTCAATTCATTGACAGACTTGTGAGTGATATAATAATATCCACGGAGTGGTAAATATCCATGATAAATACATATTAGGTTACAAACAGAAACAGCAAGTTTATATATATATATATATATATATATATATATATATATATATATATATATATATGTGTGTGTGTGTGTGTGTGTGTGTGTGTGTGTGTGTGTGTGTGTGAATATGCATATACACAAAACATACGAAAACCAAAACGTAAACAATAAACACAAACTATAAATAGACACTCACCTCAGTTGACATTAAACAACAAATTAGATCCGGTCAGAAATGAACTTTAACATACGACCTTTAACCTAACCCAACCTCAACTTAAATCAACCAAGTCCCAGCCATAACTGCAACCCAAGTTACCCACACAACCACAACGAATATTGTTAGGGTTATCTACTTATCACTTACCTGTTTATCTATTGAGTAAAACATTGATATAAAGTAGATTTTTTGGTTAATGTGTTATTATTATTATTATTATTATTATTATTATTATTATTATTATTATTATTATTATTATTATTATTATTATTATTATTATTATTATTATTACTGAAGGAGAAATGTATCATTGTTTTTTCAAGTCTATACTGTAACGTACAATTTACTCAAGTCTTCATAGATTCTATCATCATCGTCATCATCATCATCATCATCATCATCATCATCTTATTATTATTATTATGATGATTATTATTATTATTATTATTATTATTATTATTATTATTATTATTATTACTTTGTAAGAATGAAACTTTAAGCTCGGCAGCTGACAATAAGGGTACATAGCCTCTAAATAATTGCTGACTACTTTTTCTGATAGTTATAAATATATTACGTTACTCTCAGCGCACGTGAATAGTGTTACATATAAATCATGGTATCCATTACTTTATAAATAAATATAAAAATATATTAACGTATCGCATTAATAATATTAGTTACCACAAGCAAATGAAAACAAACCCATGTCTTCTTCTGGTCATTAAAAACTATTTTAAGTTAGTAAACCCTCAAATTACTGTTAATTTTTAACATATATTCCTTTTCCTGTTATTGAACAAGCAACAAAGAAAATTAATAAAATAAAACAAAAAAATAAATGAAAGAAAATCGTGCCCGAAAACTTTGCTTTTTCTATTTTTTTTTAATCCCCGACAAACACAAAAAACACACACTGCCACCACCAGTCCGACGAAGTCGAAGTCAAAAACTCACCGAAACGCATGAAGCGTATGAGTGGCGTCGACTCGGTCATGTTTCGGGGGAAAGCGTCCGAATCGATCGGTATGACTTTAGTGTTATTTCTCACCTTTATAATTTTTTTCTCGCTCTCCAGTGGCTGAAATATTTATCAGTTAAGAAATTAAGATGAAAATAAAGTTAGTCTAACATTCAGTAAATTATAGATTGTTAAGTTAGAGGCATGACACTTGCTATAGAGAAATTCAGGGTTTATTGAATTTACTTAGGCTTAGATAAAATCTTTTTAGTATCATTATGATTTACAGTCTGTGCAATATTTAGACAGTATTCTGATATAGAAATATTTATTAATCTGTTTTATATTAAGACAAGTTGAACTGATTTTCATGCATTTACTCCGATATAGGTTAGTAGTATATATTTTTTATGTGACTTTGTCCATTTTCACTAATTACTTGCAACCCATCAGTAAATCCCTTTTATTTTGGCTTTTTCACTAAAAATCTTACCTTACTTTCATGTTTTTACTTTCACTTTTTTTACAAATTCATAATTAATAATTGAACTGACTGTGTGTATTACACAAATATTAAGTTGTTTTTTAAAGTAATTTAGAAATCAAACGTTCCTAAAGGTTTTCTTTGATTTGAAGATTTTATTTTATTTTAATTTTATTATTATTAATATTTTTTATGTGAATATCCATCCGTTGCGTTTCTTTCAGAACTCTTATCAAGAATGTTTCAAATACCAATCAGCTTTTCCATATAAAATAATCATACATTTTTCCATTTCCCATATTTTCTGGGCTTCACCAGAAATCACCACCTTAACTTTAGCATTTTAACGAATATCTAACCCGTTTTTATTTTATTCAAATTTATCTGCATCTGATTCCTTCAAACGTTCTTATTAAACTGTTTAAAATTCTATAGATTCATTGTTCATTATTCCGCCCGATATCACTAATAATAATTCAGTATTTTGACTTTTTACACTTTTAATTTCGTTAAGTCTCCACATTTCTCAAAAAATAACTGAATCTAATTCTGAATAGTTTCAACGCCTAATAAATCACTATTGTGATCTTATCGTGAATATTCAATCAGCTTCCTTGTACAACACGAATAATTATCGATTATTCTGTCATTTCTAAGATAATTGTACAATATCTTTCAGATCTTCTCGAATTAAAAATGAATCTGGCGTTCTTAATAAATATTTTTGCGAATTTTACTCGTAAATTTGGCGTTTTTCGCGAATAATTAGCCAATACTGTCGCGGTTTTCGCGAATCCCCGTCACTTGCAACGCTCGCTAAAAGCTACTGTATAAGATTAGACACCAGGCTATCTTATCAGCGTTTGGATGAATTATCTCATACGCTCATCGAGAGAGAGAGAGAGAGAGAGAGAGAGAGAGAGGGTGCATTTAAGCTTTCTTCTCTGGAACCAATCTGCAAGTGATCTCTCTCTCTCTCTCTGCATTTCAGGAGAATGCCTGCTATTAAAGAATGCATGTCGATTCATTGGATCAAATGCCCACTAGTGAGCATCGTGCATGTCAGGGCACTTGGTCCAGTGCCCATTTACTGGGCAAAATACACGGGAAGCAAGTGGGTCTAATGCCCGTTAATCAAAAAATGCCCATCTTAGCTCATCGAACGAATAAGCCGATTACACCCTTGCCCACTTACCAGCAACAATACCCAGTTGGAAGGAGAACCTAGTGTCCTTTCCTTGCCCAGCCCCGAAAAATGACGAGAGATAGAACAAGAACGAGTTGGATGACTTGAGAGCAGTCTATTGTTCTTCAAGGAACAATGGATCTTAAAGCAGTGGGTTGTGTGATCACAGGCAGTTTTGAATTTCATAGGCTGAGTC
>NC_087220.1:56421856-56459356 GCF_015104395.2 Macrobrachium nipponense
GCCTGTCCACATAGGCCGACGGGAGCATCTCCCACTTCCGCTCCAATTCCAGGTCGTCCGTCTCAAAGTCTGCTTCGTCCATGGGTCTAACGTATAAGTCTAGTTTCCGTCCTTGTAACTTCAACTGGTTCGGTGTGGCTAGAGGGAGCATTAAAAAAAAACGACTAAAATCTTAAAAATTACAATATAGGTCTATCGGATCAATTACCCATGAATCACCGCCCTCGTTAACCTACAAGGGGATGTGTAAGAACGTACCAGCTGGTTACGACGTCACAATACCTCGGGTATCAAAAGAACAATAATCCACTCGCTATATGTCACAGGTTACATGTCAGCCTATCATATCTGTGGCCCTTTCTTTGAGCTACGCTTGTTAACCGTGCTGATATGGACATTAACACGAAATTTCGAATGTTATCAACGGGGCGTTATCTTTTGGGACCTACAATGCCATCGTAATAGGCTAAATGTCAAGTGGAAGAATTGCTTGTTAGGCATTTGTGGTATTTAGACCAATGTGGCAGGTGTCATGAACCGACACTGTTTTCGTGGTGTAAAAGCCTCTAACCGTTACAGTCATGCATCTAATACTCTTGCTCTTTTTCCTTTCAAATTTTAACTACGAAATATCTTCCCCATCTGGGGTTCTTGACCGCTCATGTTTCTGTACTTCCCACCTTTCGATCTTTCCCCATTACGCTCCGATACTTTGGGAACTCTGGCTGACTGAGAGCAAACACTACATCTTAGACATTCCTTAGCAAAGCCCTGGTTACTGGAGCATGTGTCCTCTTCCCGGGTTCTCACTTTCTGCCCCATGGTTTACCTGGTGCTGTTCCTTCGCCTGGTTGAGGAAGTAAGCACAGAGGTCATTGTAAGCTTGGCTTGCCTCTTCTGTATCTGTCAGGAATCGCCTTACTTCTCTAGTTCAAAGGAAAAATGAAAGCAAAAATCATGGTTATTTCTCCTAATGGGAAAACTGTCTGCTCTTTTATCAACGAAATTTTAAATAACTTACACAAAGCTAGATTTCCCCATCTCTTTGCCCCAACAGACCCATATCTTAGCGAGACTTGTTAAATTTTCAAACCGCCGATTAAAACCTGTACTTATCGCTTGTCTAAAAACATGAAATGGTTCACTACTCAGAAAGGTCACCCCTCAACATTTTATAAAGGCAGTCCCTGTGGATGTTGCAACTTTATTTACCTGCTTTGAACATGCTCGGCACCAGGTGATTGAACTGGGGTACTTATGGTGTTTACCTGGGGAACTATATAAGCAGCGTTCTGCGCCAGTATTGGAATCTTTACCCAACTGTTTCTAACCTCCTAATTCCAAATCCCTTTATTTTATTCTTCTTGGTGTCGAGTTCCTGTACCTAAACATCATAAAAACTCAACAAGGTTCACTGGTACAAAAACACAAAAAAGGGTCCGCGTATCAGGAGGAAGAAAACCAAATTTCCTAATTTCAAAAGGAAAAAATCTCATGATTTAGTGTAAATACACTACAATAACCATGTCCTGTCTGCGAAATTCAAATCACTTCCTGGTTGTCAACGGAAGCTGGATGGGCAAGCAAGACAGTTCTGCTCTCTCTCTCTCTCTCTCTCTCTCTCTCTCTCTCCCTCTCTCTCTCTCTCTCTCTCTCTCTCTCTCTCTCTCTCTCTCTCTCAACAGTGCAATAACCTGCACTTCTCGAATTCCTCAACGTTAAATTGCATGTTGATAAAGAAAGAATTATGACTTAGCAACCGTAAAAATCTCTTGATCTAGACCTTCTCAATATTGCACGGCTACTGATCTCTTATTGGCTATTACAAATATCACTTTGCCATTTTTTACTTCGTTCTTATATGTCAACCTGTTTGGTAGATTTACGTAAGTCCTTAGTGTGCGTGTGTGTGTGTGTGTGTGTCACTTAGTCCCAGATTTTGCTTGAAGTCGCTGAGATATGTCAGTAACTACAGAATGGGGTAGACCCTCTTGCCTAATAAAGTAGTCAAGGCCTTTGGCTACCATCACACATACTGTATAAGAAATACTACTGACGTAGACTGTAATTCTCATCTATGAGTCGGGATGAAGGATATTATGACAATGAAAATCATTCCTAAGATTTCGCTTATATTATATTGTATATTAGGGCTACGCATCTCTTCTAGCCAATAGTATGCTCCTCTAACAGGAAGTGATTTCAGCCCGTGAGATATTTCGTTTCTAGACTTATGCGTAATAATAATAATAATAATAATAATAATAATAATAATAATAATAATAATAATAATAAAACATTCAAATCCGGAAATATATTCTGCCTCACATTCTAGAAAATCAAATCTAGCACAGTTTCTTTAGATCAATATCCGTCTGGAACCTGGAATGACATTTAATAGCTTTACCGTGACATTTGGCATGACTCAAACGAAGTTCAGTGTCAGGCAGCAAATAAATGTCAGTGTTTATATTCTTTGTTATTGTATACACTTATATAATGATTACCAACACACCAGCACATGGCTCCGAGTGGTAGGTCTAAGTGTAGGCCATACGCAGTTGTATAAAAGTGTACTGACGCACCAAAAAAGCTCATGGAATGTCTAAGCGCGTATAAGGGGAATTAACACATTAAACAATTATTGCGTCTAAACGTGTGCAAGACGTATATATGTATACGCAGACTTAATTATAGCTAGTATGGATCGCAGTAGTATGCTCTAAGCGAGTATTAGGCTTACGAAAGCGAAATCATGTTTCTCTGTCCAAACCTCTACATTTTTTTTTAAATAAAGCCGACGGCAGTGGAAGTAAATAACGACAAAAACTGAAGGAATGCAGACAAACACGGAAAGTGTTGGAGGAAGGGGGGGAGGGGGGCGGCGGTTAGGGAAGTCATAGCTTCCAGAAGGGATTGTAAGACATCGACTAACCATCTGTTTCCCCTTGAGTAATCTTTCCATCAATCGTTTCCTATTTATCCTTTCCCTTTCTCTATCACTTGTTTCCACCTGTCCCTGACTAGGATAAGAGTCTCAGGGTGCCCTTCCCGACGGCCTCTGTACGGTAAAACGTGGCGCAACCCGACCAAGTGAGTTAGTCAGTGTTTGTATATTCCAGTCAGTGGGAAAATCCCTGACCTTGAACATCTGGAAAGAAAAAAAGAACTCTTCTGTTCGAAGAACGTTGTGATTGTTCCTACCATCATCAGCTCTCTCTCTCTCTCTCTCTCTCTCTCTCTCTCTCTCTCTCTCAACACAAGCACCCACACACATCCTAAAATATTTGCTGGGCCTTAGAAAGCTAAAGGGAAATGGCGTATGGTCTATGGTCTATGGATATGTATGTAGGCTATATAATCGTGTATATATGGAGAGAGAGAGAGAGAGATGAGTGCGTGTAACAGTATCCATAGCTTACGTAAGTATATTATATGGGTGATTAAGAACGTTTCTTATAAATTCTACGCAAAATGCACCATAATAAGTTTTCTCTTCTTTACATACAAGAAATTTACTAATGTAACAAGAAAGACATTAACTGAGGCAATTTAAGAATCTGCAAACCAGAACACAGATAAAGTGAAAGGCTATATCTGACAAGAGGGCCCAAAAAACAACGTGGCCATTCTTGAGAGAGAGAGAGAGAGACCTTACCTTACCTTACAGACCTTACATCTTGTTCGGGTTGCCCCAGGTCCCTCAGTGTGAGGCACCTCTAATGTCTACCAGAGAGTTGCTAGTACATCTTCCGGTATATTTTGCATCTTCCAATCTTGGATGGTCTGGGATGCAGTTTAGATATTTGTCGAGCTTATTCTTAAACACATCTACGCTCACTCCTGATATATTCCTCAGATGAGCTGGCAACGCATTGAATAGACGCTGCATTATCGATGCTGGTGCGTAGTGGATTAATGTCCTGTGTGCTTTCCTTATTTTTCCTGGTATAGTTTTGGGTACTATTAATCTACCTCTGCTTGCTCTTTCTGATATTTTTAGTTCCATGATATTTTCTGCTATTCCTTCTATCTGTTTCCATGCCTGAATTATCATGTAGCGTTCTCTTCTCCTTTCTAGACTATATAATTTTAAGAATTGTAGTCTTTCCCAGTAGTCTAGGTCCTTAACTTCTTCTATTCTAGCTGTAAAGGACCTTTGTACACTCTCTATTTGTGCAATATCCTTTTGATAGTGTGGGTACCATATCATATTGCAATATTCAAGTGGACTACGAACATATGTTTTATAAAGCATAATCATGTGTTCAGCTTTTCTTGTTTTGAAGTGCCGTAACAACATTCCCATTTTTTGCTTTACATTTTGCCAACAGAGTGCTATTTGATCATTGCATAACAATGTTCCTATTCATCATCACACCAAGGTCTTTAAACTGCTTCCTTATTTGTGATGGTCTCATTATTAGGTCCCTTATATGCATATAGCTTTCTTTCTCTGTCTCCATAATTTATTGATTCAAATTTATCAGAGTTAAATACCATCCTATTTACCTCTGCCCAATCATATACTTTGTTAAGGTCTCTTTGTAGAGTCGTTCCTATCTTCATCACAAGTAATTTCTCTACTTATTCTTGTGTCATCTGCGAAACTACTCACTACCGAATCCTTCACATTATTGTCTATGTCTTCAATCATAATAACAAACAGTATTGCAGCTAACACCGTACCTTGCGGCACACCGGATATTACCTTGACTTCATCCGATTTTCTCGTCGTTTGCAATAACTATCTGTTTTTCTGTTGTGTAAAAATTCTTTTAACCATCTTCCTACTTTATCCACGATATTGTGTTTTCTAATTTTCTTCGCTAATATATTATGGTCTACTTTATCAAAAGCTTTTGCAAAGTCTAAATAAACCACATCTGTTTCATTTCCGCTTTTCATATTTTTGAATATGTTCTCACGGTGGACTAACAGTTGGGTTTGTGTACTTTTTCCGGGTACGAAACCTGTTGTCCTTTATTAAACAAATTATTTTTTATTAAATGTTTCATAATATTTTTCTTCATTACCCTTTCATACACTTTCATAAATGTGATTGTGTAGACTCACAGGGCTATAATTACTTGCCTCTAGTCTTGATCCACTTTTGAAAGTAGGGGTGGGGTATATATGCTAATTTGTGCTCATCATAAATCTTGCCTGTATCTACACTTTGTCTTAATAATATTGCAAGTGGCTTTGCGATAGAATGAACTACTTTCTTTAACAAATAGCAGGAATTCCATCAGGCCCTGCAGCGCTCCATTTTTAATTTCATTAATAGCCTGCACAATATCAGCTTCATTAATATCTATGTCAGCTAAATATTCACTATTTTCATCCCTTACTTCTATATCATTATCTTCATTATCTATTCTAGGGTGAATTCTCTCTTATATCGTTCTGCAGTATGTTGCAAATTTCCTTTTTTTTCATTCGTTAATCTCCCTTCAATTCTCAGAGGGCCTATTTCTATTCTTCTTTTATTCATCTTCTTCGCATATGAGTTTAAATAGCTTGGGGTTTTTTGCTTGATATTTAATAGGGTTTTTTCTTCCAAGTCCCGTTTTTCATTTTCTTTTGATTGTATAATCTTTGTTCTGCATTTTCTATCTTACTTTTTAGTTCTATAACTTTCCATGCATTTTTTTCTTTATTTTTTTTTTTTTTGCAAGACCTTTTTTCCACTTTCTGATTTTCTGGAACAAGATCCTTCTGTCTCTTGGTATGCATGAATGATGTTTACTGTTTCTTCTTCGGTATATATTTTTCCACTATTTTTCTCCAATATTTTATATAATATCTCCGTATTTACCCATTATGTCATCACTTACGAAAATGTTATCCCAATCTTTTGTTTAATTCTTCATTAAATTTCTGACCATTTTATTTTATTTTTATTTTTTACTGTAGAAGTTTGTATTTTCCATATCCTTCCCACTTTTTCATTTCTTGCTTATCTCTATTTTCACTTGCTTTGGAATGAACTGTTAATTCTATGACATTATGGTCTGAAATATTCGCATTATAAACTATTATTTCTTTAACATATTCATCTCGTTCACAAATACTAGGTCTAAATAGTATTTTCCTTTCTTGTTGCAGGTGATTTATTTGTTGAATGTTGTATTCTAGTAGCATATCTAATAGCTTTTCAAATTGCCTCTTATCTTCTGCACTACTATTACTCTCTTATTTTTTATATGTATAAGTACAACCACAATCTCCTATTCGTTCTTTCCATTCTACGAAAGGAAAGTTGAAGTCACCAGATAGGAGAATAGTCCAGTCCTTGTGATTTCTACATATATCATCCAATTTTTCAATTATTAAGTCAAACTCTTTAGTATTAGGAGGTCTATATATTACTAGTTCATCAATTTTTCAGATTCAAATTCTACCGCTATTAGTTCACATTCTGAGTTACTATATTTCTCATATATTTTTCCTTGTTTTTTGTCTTTTCCCATATATTGCGGTTCCCCCTTGATTCCTATTTTTTCTATCTGATCTATAAGTTTGGAACCCTTTTATTTGATCATCATTCCCAGTCTCTTGGGAATACCAGGTTTCACTTATATTCATTATATCTATTTTCTTTTCATTTTGGGTTAGTTCTTCTAAGTACTCTATTTTTCTTTTTGAGTTACTCGTAACTAAACCCTGCGCATTCATCACTATGATGGTTTGCGTGTTTTCTCCTTCATTTAATACTGGTAGTAATATGGATTTTCCCATGTCTCTTTCCTGTTCTGGTATGTTGTTCTTTTTTTCATTTCCAGAAATTCTGACATTAAAAAAATCCAACTTTTTTCCATAATATTTGATCTTCCTTCATCAATAAATTATTCATTTTGTGTCTGAATCTGCAATTTTCTCCGTTTCTGCAATATCCTCTTGCATAATAAATACAGTTACAGAGAGAGAGAGAGAGAGAGAGAGAGAGAGAGAGAGAGAGAGAGAGAGAGAGAGAGAGAGAGAGAGAATAAAAAAATTACGACCGTGTTATGTAAGAACAAGACCTTAAGGGAATCGCTTGTCGTTTTCACTGTAAAGTCTTTATGTTAAAAATATAAAACTTACTGAAACATGATATATCTTTTAAATGATCTGCAGCATCGAAATATACGCTTTTTTAAATCGAAATTAACATTTGTATACTACAAAACACATCACATTTTGGCATCTAAACTGAGTAACACAGCACAGTTGTCAAAGTGGGATATTTACCCGCCCCTATCCGTGGCGCCATGTGTTTTTCAATTGACACCGTCAATTTTTGGTGATTTAGATCAATTTTACTACATATTAATAGCTAACAATCAAATAATGACCTCGGCTAACAGCGTTGTTCAGTTATATTAAGAATATGAAAAAATATGCCATGCCATTTTCATTCGACATCACAGGTAACTGGTAACTCAGCGTAGTAGGCAAACCCCGATATAACGACCTCCCCATTCACCGATTTTATCAGATGCAATCCTCGGGACGAAATTCACCATAAGGTCCCCGGTGATGTCGTGTTATTTAGGTAAGAATTAAAATAAAGGAAAATGACATATACCTGTGTTGTCAGTGACGACAGGAATGCGGCATCCAGTCGGCAAGGACCTTCTTAACACTCAACCAAGACCAGACTGATGTTCACTACTCTCGGTCTAGGATCTCCCATACCTCGATGTGGCCAGTTTCTAAGACCCGGAGGAGATACTTCTCGTCCTTTCAAGTTCTAGCGATCACAAAAAGTCTTACGACTGAAATGAGGCTATGAAAGGTTAGGATTATGATCATTTGGCCCAGGCAGAATCTTTCGAAACACAAACGTTATGGGTTAGATGCGTTTGTAAAGAGAGCGTCTGCGTGCAACCACGTTTTGTTTACGATTTTAAGAGTAGGCTGACTAGTCACATTACTACGAATCAAGATGAGACATTGTGTTCTGGAGTTGTAATAATGATGATTACTGTTCTATTCAGTCATAATTAATTACTCTTCTCTTCATTTGTCGAGTTTCTTTCATCGGGTCATACTGGTATTACTGAATTCCGTCTCGAAACATTACGAAATCTGCACCGCTGTTCTGAATCACGACGTACTTCAAAGAAAATGATGGGGCGAGCGATAATCTCGTCGAGTTGCCAGTTTCTAGAGAATTGATTTTCTCTCGGAGATTTGGGAAGCCTGAAAACATGACTGGAGAGACAGCAAGTTGAATTTGAAGTTTTCGAAGCTTTGAAATATGAATGGGAAAGAGTTTTAAAGCTTATTAATAAAAGATAAATGTAAAAACTGAAAGTCGTTTCCGATTTGATAAAGTATACTCGGTCGATAATAAACAAATAATGACTGTTAGGCAAGATATTCGACATGCGACTACACTCTTAAAATCAGCAACAGGTGAATGCAAACTATGAAATATTATTAAAATAATTAATTTCATTGAGTAATTCTGAAGGTCCGTATGTAAGCAGCAAAAACTAAATATGGCTACTATTACCTGCATTACATTATATAATATATATATATATATATATATATATTATATATATATATATAGATATATATATATATATATATATATATATATATATAGGAAGAATATATGAGAATGCTGCTGAGAGAGAGAGAGAGAGAGAGAGAGGAGAGAGAGAGAGAGAGAGAGAGAGAGAGAGAGATCCAGTGTATCATAGTCTAATGGTCTTTTCATAGAACAAGAATGAACAGTAACCCATACAGAGAAACCGGTCTCCTTGCTCAGAGAGAGAGAGAGAGAGAGAGGAGAGAGAGGGAGAGAGAGAGAGTCAAATTTTCCCTCCTTCGCAACACATCCTGGCGCCAGCGTTGCCAAATCAATAACTATGGGATGGTGAGCAAACGGGGGGGAGGAAAGACCTACTAAGCGTAGGGAAGTGAGGCGTTTTCCTCGCTATCTCTCAGGAAGGAGTTTCCTTTTTTTCCTTTCTTTCTTTTTTCCTCAGTGGCAGCTCGCGTGATAAATGCTTGAAATACACGCATTCGTTATTAATAATGACGTTAAGTATGTTTGCGTATATAACTATTTCAGACGTAAAAGTAATAATATAAATATAAATAAGTGATAACGAATATACATATGTAATCTTATGCTTTCTTATAGATTGTAACAACGGTTACAATAATATAAACATGCCAATTTCTACATATGTTAATGTGGTGAATACATGCATGGTTAGCTTTGTGTGTATATATACAGTATACTTTAATTATATGTATATATATATATATATATAATATATATATATATATATATATATATATATATATATATATATATATAGACCAAACCCTCCATACCAAAATATATATACCCCAAAATAAAAATGAACTTCCAGTATCTCTTATAAAAACTAAGTTGACTCCGGGTATGTATACACAGCGGGCATTTATTCAGCCATAAAAGGGTTTGTTGTCCCGGAACCTTTACAAACATTACCAGACGGTACCACTTCCCTAATTGTTGACTCAGACCAAAGATTGACGCGAGTTACCCACGTAAAAGGTTTCCGTTTTCTTCAGATTTTTTTTTTATACTGGCGCAACATTTATATATTAACTGGGTCTCTCTGTGTTTATTGAATACGTTTATATATATATATATATATATATATATATATATATATATATATATATAATATATGAGAGACTGTTCTTGTGATGCTTTTTTAACGAAATATTTTCCCTTAAAAAACTGTATATATTATGTTTATGCAAGAACAACATAGTACTTGTTCTATTTTTCCTGCTATCTATACAAATTATCTATTGTAATATAATTGTTGTTTGCAATCATTTCAAACTCTCTCTCTCTCTCTCTCTCTCTCTCTCTCGCCTCTCACTCTCTTCGCGCCCTCTCTCCTCTCTCTCGCTCTCTTCAATGCAGTAATTTTACATTTAAATTTTTTATGCAAACAAATATTTTTTATAAAGTATAAATACATAACTACATTATATATATATATATATATATATATATATATATATATATATATATACACACACACACACACACATATATATATATATATATATATATATATATATATATATATATATATATATATATATATATATAGCCTTGCGCACAGATGCAGTGAACAATCAGAAAAAAAAAACGCTTTCAGTGCAATTAATAAAACATCTTTCCAGTATGTTATACTTACCTAATTTCACTCTAGGTGTCGAAGAGTACGAAGCTCTGTCATTTTTCCCAACAGACACTGAGGACCCAAGCCTACTCGGCCCGTAGGGATACTTGGGACTCCTTGAGGACTTCGCGGACAGCGGCCTGGTCAGATCAGGACCCAGTTCATACCCGGCGTCTACCAAAGTCACCGGATAAGCGCCTACAAGCTCCGCAGGATATACAACTCCATCCTTCGACCTGACCGTGTCAGGCAGACCGCTGTCCTTGTCGTAGGATCCGCCGTCGTAGGAAATGGCGAATACGGGGTCCTTCTCCTTTTCCTCTTGCGATGCGCCGATGGCATAATTGCCTGAAGGGGCTGGGTGGACCAACCTGAAGAAGAGGTCCTCCACGTATCTGTCGATTTCCGGTGATTCGCGACCATCGTGTTTTTCGTTCTTGGGACCCCTCCCTCTTTGCATGGTCCTGGAAGCCCTTCCTCCTGTTCTGAAGGATTTCTTGACCCGGATGTATAGGACGTAGGACTTCGTCTATCGAGGCTGGAAAGTGGAATCGGAGAAATTATGTGGCTACGTAACTTGGGAATTATAAGGCTAATATTCTGACCTATAAACTGTTTGATTTAATGATTGATGAAGTCTAGATAATTCCAATTATTCTTCTTTTATTTATAAAGGTAAATCTCGCAGAAAAACATTGTAGGAATTTTATGAGCACAACGCTATTCAGTACACGAGGTAGGGTGAGATTTCAGTGGAAAAATGAAGTACCATAAAAGAATGAAAAAAAAAAAAAAATACTAATTGGAACTTTTTAAAATGATGCCATCGCGTGATCATAAAATTTCTTCGTATCATCCATACGAAATGTAATCATACCACCGAAGTTTGAATAGCAGACAAACAAGCAACATTATGAATCGACAGATTAGCGTACTATGGATCAATTCAAGGAAAGGATATAAGCGTCGCTGCATTATTCGTGAACGAATTCTTCCCCTGTCAGTTCGATCATTTTTTTTTCTTTTAGATATTCTTTACGCTGTAGCAAAATGGGCTATGTTGACACACAAATGCTGGGGCAGAGAGAGAGAGAGAGAGAGAGAGAGAGAGAGAGAGAGAGAGAGAATCTTCACACCCATATTATGTTTCGAATTTATCAGAGAAAATCGGACCTAGGCGATACTGGAGAGAGAGAGAGAGAGAGAGAGAGAGAGAGAGAGAGAGAGAGAGAGAGAGAGAGAGAGATATGCGTGGTTCACGAAACTTACTGACACACACAGGACATGTAAACAGCTTTTCAAAACCCCACGGACTGTATCTACAACTATATTCTTTATGGTAATGAAATTTGTCTCTCTCTCTCTCAGATCAGTGTTCTCTCTCTCTCTCTCTCTCTCTCCATAGTCGGTTCGGTTAATAAGGGATGATAGGTGATCTAGGGGTATCCGATAGGTGGTTCTAGAGACCAAAGGACGACTATTGCACGCACGTCTCGATAGCGACCACGCCTATGTGCCGGACACATCTCTTTTATTAATTTAGTTCTACGGACGTTTGCTTTTAATGTTATTGTGCATTCGTAACAACAACAACAACAGTAATAATAATAATAGTAATAATAATAATAATAATAGGTCACCTCCGTGGGGAAGTAGTACCGTGGTCATTCCATACCAAATTTAGACCGATATTAGGGGAGAGAGGCTGGTATTGTTACACTTCATGAATTAGGCAACAACAGCAATAACAACACCAACAACAACAACACTATCAGATCGGCTCCGTAAATAAGTACATATACCGTGGTGAAACCACACTCAATTTAGACTCATCCTAAGAACAAGGAGAGAGACTGGTATTGTTACACTTCTCGACTTGGGCAAAATTATTAGAAAAATAATAGGAAATTCTGCGAATAATGATCACAAATTAAATACACGTAATTAATTTCTGAAATGTCAAAAAAATTATTAAAAAAAAACAGTTACTTATGAGAACCATAACTGGTAATTTTTTTAATTTCATAAGAAAAGGGAAATTTTCTCCTTGTAAGAATTCATAAAAAGGGCGCATTATTATTATTTTTATTTATTTATTTTTTGCTCTATCACAGTCCTCTAATTCGACTGGGTGGTATTTATAGTGTTGGGTTCCTGGTTGCATCCTGCCTCCTTAGGAGTCCATCACTTTTCTTACTATGTGCGCCGTTTCTAGGATCACACTCTTCTGCATGAGTCCTGGAGCTACTTGCAGCCTATTTAGTTTTTTCCAGATTCCTTTTCAGGGATCTTGGGATCGTGCCTAGTGCTCCATGATTATGGGTACAATTTCCACTGGCATATCCCATATCCTTCTTATTTCTATTTTCAGATCTAAGATACTTATCCATTTTTCCCTCTCTTCTCTTCAACTCTGGTGTCCCATGGTATTGCGACATCAATGAGTGATACTTTCTTCTTGATTTTGTCAATCAACGTCACGTCTGGTCTATTTGCACGTATCACCCTATCTGTTCTGAATCAGGGTTGCCGCGAAGTCCGCACAGACACCGAGAATTCTACCTCCGCACCGGGAGGTGTAGTGTTAATTACCAAGCAATGTTATTTTGCTACACTAACTAGACGAGATAGTCACCCTGGTTATATTATATTAACCGTATCTTTACCAGTATATGAGTTGGGTTTACTAATTAAACCTTTTTAGAGTTAGATTTTCCCCTTACCGAAATTCAGTTGCTTCATATCTTTTGAAGCATTGCGTAACTTTAATGATAGTAAAATTTAGAATCGAACGAGATACGCGTAAAGTGTTCAGTCTTGAAGCTGATTTATTACATTCGATATATATATATATATATATATATATATATATATATAATTACTGTTTTATAGTTATGATTGTTATATATGATTTGATGCGTAAATCAGGCTACAAAGTGAACACGGGCAAGTAAATTTATTCATAAAGTTTTCAGCAAAAAGTGTGGAGTTACAAAACAAACTGCACTGAAATGTATTTCTTTACTAAAAACGGTTGCTTTTCATTCATTTCTTTGCGTTCGCCACAGAGTAAGTTGACAAGCTCCATAAATCCTTCGATATTCATAAGTAGTTTATTCTTTCTTTTCTTTATTAAGCCACATTTGTCACTTTAGGTAATACGCTGTATGTTAAATCAAAACGTTTGCTGAAGCAATAATAATAATAAACAACCTATTATATAACATAGGTCTAGGCTTAAAATCAATGTCATAAGCATTGTAAACTGACAAAAACGATATGAAACATGTAGGTCTATATGCAACCTTTTATCATCCGGATATTTTGAAATGAGATATTTCTCCAAGAGAATGGACAGCATATTATGCATGATTTATGGTGTACATGTGGCAATCCTATAAGCCAAACGAATGCCCTATTCATGGCTATGAGTTTAAAAAAATTGGAAAAGAGCACATCATAATTGGTCCTTTTTTATCAATAAGCTACATTAATATAAAGAAAATCCACGAGTATAATACACCACTTCCTAGCATACTGATATCGAAACTTATTCGGTCAGTTGAATCACTTCAACTAACGCAATTGCCTATACATATTTGCAGATGTTTTCTCAAAAAATAAATAAATAAATAAATAACTACAAACTCATTAAACATGACTATACTTTGCAATAATGTAAGTCAGTCTTCACCCTAAGATTAATTCACAAATTGACCAAATTTTATTAACCTATATATAAAGACATCACATTTGGGTTACGTCATCTGCTGTTGTCAAAATCGGTTCTTAACTGATATTGGCGCGTGAACACTCCCAGACTAGTGAAAATGGTTAATTTTTCAAAAATATTAGTATTTTCAAGAATACTATGTAATTTTTTAATTTTTTTTTTTTTATTGATGGAAAAAATTTTAAAAGCATAAATATATATGCGGACCTACAGCGCCGCATACGATAGGAGTGCAGACCTCAGCTCTGCATTCAATGACTCCCCCCTCGAATCTTCTCCGCACTTTTGGTCGTTCTCCTCGCTTTGGCAACACTGGAACTTCTGATACCATAGTCCCAGAGGATCTTTGCCTGATCGCTTTCTATCACTCCTTCAGGTTGGTGTTCGTACCACTGCAAAGTAGCTGGTGTTTCTTATTATTATTATTCAGAAGATGAAACCTATTCATATGGAACAAGCCCACCAAAGAAGAAACCCCACACAGGCCTAATCATTACGGTCTACCCGTAACTACCATATACGTATATAATTCTCAAAACCATACCGCACATTACAATAATAAACAAACAGTAAACTTTTAGGAGTAATCTGAAAGCATATTCTAATAAACAAAGAAATAAATCATTACTGAGTATAAACTACTAACGCATTCCTTGGATGTCTTTTGACAAAGTACACAATGAAACTGCCATGACACAAGTAACGACAGATAAGCGATACTGGAAGGCGGTACAGAGACCATTACGCGTAATACAGCAGACAGCACAATCAAACCGGCATTAATAATTCGCGTGACACTTGAAGAATAGGTTGGAGAGAGAGAGAGAGAGAGAGAGAGAGAGAGAGAGAGAGAGAGAGGTGATATTATGTGGATATACAGTATATATGACGATGACGGAATGCATTAGAACACAACAGCCAAAAGCCCAAGATATAAACAGAGAGAGAGAGAGAGAGAGAGAGAGAGAGAGAGAGAGAGACTCATTTACTTTAAAAAACCGGAAGCGTTTTAACTTCCGCCTGCAAATGACACACTATCGAGTTCTCTCTTAGTCGCTAACGATCGCCGATCGATGAAGGAGCAACTTGATAAAATGCAATTAATTCTCCCCACAAACTTCAAAATATCAAGATGGGCCTAATCATGATGGTATTCAGATAGGCCTCGTGAAAATACAATGCTCTCTTTATTTATGCTAAAATAAAGAAACCTCTAAACGAGATCTCAGAAGAGAAATCAAGAGAGCTGACTTATAAACTAGTGCCAGTATATCGGCGTCGTCACAAATTATATCTTCCGATAAGAAAAAAAAATACACGACCTACCAGGTACCTACAGATCCTCGCAAATATAAGAGAGAGAGAGAGAGAGAGAGAGAGAGAGAGAGAGATAGAGAGAGAGAGAGAGAGAAGATAGAGATAGGGAGAGAGAGAGAGAGAGAGAGAGAGATGAAAAACGTAGTACCTACAGATATCCTACTCGTGAATATAAAAACTCTACCCGTTTACGAATGTTTAGAGAGAGAGAGAGAGAGAGTCTACCGATTATCGGTGGCAAGGAGAGTTCATTTGAATGACATGAGGTAATAGTCTGACAAGGTTACAAGAAATGGAAGAAATATCTTGTATACATATTTCGTTACATGTATATTGGAAGATGATATAGTACTAACAGAAGTGTTAGTAATACTATGATAATTGTTAACGAGTACATATATGTATAGACGGCAAGTTAATAAAACAAACAAACAATATATATATATATATATATATTATATATATATATATATATATATCTATATATATATATATAATATATATATATGTATATATATATCATAAACCGATACTGGAAGCATCAGATTACCAAATTAATCCTTATAAATCGAGTTTTGGTCAAATCTGTGTTTATTCCTTGATTTCTTCCATTGCCATACGTCATATTTTAATAAATTGATGTAGTAGACACATGTAACTGGCATTATTATTTATGTACTTTTCATTTTGACTGCATGTAGCCTATTTTTTTCCATTTGTCAGAAGTTAATTCAATAATTATTGCTCTCGTAATGCAAAAACCAAAAGTTATTTCACAATGAACTTTCGTTATTTACCTTTGAAATCAATGTCCACTGGAACATATATGACAACCTTGGAATTCTCTGAGACGTATAGGCTCTACTTCGAAGAACTCTGAAACGTTGAGTTTCAAACGTATCTGTAGAGTACAAACTTTTCTCGAAAGATCCTTAAAAGGTACGGAACTATTTCAAAAGTTTTGCAACTCGTGGGCCTATCTCTAAAGGCCTCTGGGAGGTATGTGCTTAATTCGAATGTACAGGCCTACTTCGAATGTTCCTGGAAGAATACGACTACTTTGAATGTTTCCGGAACTATAAGCCTACTCCGAATGTTTTTGGAGGTATAGGACTACTTCGGAGGTCTTTGGAATATGCACATCTAGGCCTACTTCATTGCCCCAAAGGGACTTGCAATTTCTCGATTCCCTCCTCTCATGACCAGCAGCAACGTGTAATTGACGCCAACCTCACTTGACAGATCGTCAGGACAAACTACCGATGGACCACGAGGGGTTTCCTGCATCAATAGTTCCCCTCGTACCTGGTGGCACCGACCAATCATACTCCAGACACGACATGACGTCATCGAGATTATACTTCTTTTCGTGGCACTTCCGTGAAAACGGTGCCATTTGTCAGCACCGATCTTACATATTCAGTGTCATTTCTACGTAATAACGGAATCTGATTTAATTGAGAATAGCGAATGATCAGTTTAATTGTTGTGTTAATTGTCCATGGATTCCTTAAGGTCTTGTTAATTTATTTATCTAACACGGCACGAATCTTTTCATACTGGCACATACTATTTACACTGTTATGTTATGCACAACGCCACAAATAATTACGTTGCATCATGCAATATCTACGGCTGGGTTATTTTCATCTTTAAGCTTAAGTAATATTGTCCTGGTTGAATCATACTTTATTACGATTAATTATATTTCGTAGGTACAAATAACCTTTCATATAAACAATCTTTTAAAGAGTTGATTACAGATTATAACTCCCCAAATCTGACCTTCTGTCAAGATATAACCTTTGTTAATGTCACAGTAACATAACACTTATGAAATTACCGTCAGTTCAACACAATAATCACTTAAAAATAAACAAAATTATTTGGCTATAAAACATAAAATATTCGAATCTTTTACGACACCTCAGTGACCACTTTCAAACTAAGAGGGACTGATAGGTGTCAACTTCACTTCCATCAATAACTTTTTTTCTGGGATACTGCGGTAACACAATGGCGTTGCCTGTAGGACTTGTTCTAGAATAGTGGAAAGGTCATTGTTGCCGTTGTTGTAGATTTAACTAGCCTTATACCAGCATTGGGTTTTGCTTTTTGGCAACCCGTAACAAGTACAATTTCCTGTATACCATACATAGCCTCTTATTACCATTGAGGGAGCCGCCGGACGGGAACAATGACCATACTTTTGGGGAAGTTTGTCAACATGAAATATTCAAGAGTCATTAGTCTAACGGTGTGTGCTGCGCTAGACATGGAAACGACTGCATATTTTCTAACGTTGTGCCTATTTATTCTTTCGTCTTAATTCAGTGGTCCACACAAGTCCTCTTATTCACTATAAATTATAGTCTTCCCAGTTTAATTCAAAACAACTGGTCAGCTCTGGAGTTTTCTTATCCTACTACTATTCATGGCTTTATTTGACTTTGTTCGGTCTGAGTCTATGTTAATGCTGGATGATAATATTAATAATTAATAATAATAGGTTTCCCAGGGATAACAAAAGCGGTTTTGCCTAGTATAATAATAATGAGAGAGAGAGAGAGAGAGAGAGAGAGAGAGAGAGAGAGAGAGAGAGAGATTTAAACAACATATCTGACACTTACATGCTATCCAATCCTATAGTTATAGTTGCATTTACTTACCTAAAATGCCCTAGTCCAGTGACTCCGTGGATTAACCGTTTTTTTTTTGTCAAAAAAATTTCGTTTTTGGCACTTTCCAATGATTCCGAAGCTTTATTTGCTGAAATCAATTACCAAGTAAATCAACCTAGGCCAAGAATAGGTAGGCCTATCTTGTAGTAAGCTTCTGCGAGCTTCCTTATCAACAAAGGTAAGTTAGTCTATACTGCGTTTACTTTTCTAAGATCGCTAGGATCAAGGCCAATAGACTTGGCTAGGGTGGGGCCAGGTAGAAAACGCAGAGTTGTCATATCTACGGGTAAGTAAGTCCCATTAAATGCTTCCCGCAGATATAATCCTTCTTAGGAGGATTCGCTTTAGACCTTGGGAGTCGAGGGAAAAGGTTTGCTTCTTCCCTGTTAACTTTTTTTTTCCATTCCCGATTCTACTTAGCTATTCCTTCTTTCTCTTTCTATAATTATAGATGCGCTGAGTGGCCTGCTGGCTCCGGTGTTTGGACTTGAGGCATAAATTCATAAGTCAATCGATCTATTATGCCCTTGGAAAAGACAACCACACATTCCTTCTCTGCATAACATTTTTATCAAAATCATCCAAGTCAGTCACAGGATTCACTTTCTCTTTTCTTTTTTGAAACACTGGAGATTCCACTATATTTCCTGCTTCTCTTGCTTCTCAAGTCTACGAATAGTCATTTCTGACACTTGTTGCTTCAGATGTTCTTTGGATAGCCTTCGAAACATCAGTTACAGGACCTTCATGGATTTTTTTTTTATAAAATTAAGTATTTCAGGAAATTATCGACTATTTCCTTGGCCTCCGGTGGTGGGTGAAGACGTTTACGGGAGTCATTTGGGCTGGGTTGTCCATACTTTTCACAGTGGGTGATCGAGTGCGAGTATCCTTTAATAATATTGACCATGACCTTTTAAATCCTCTTAAAACACATAAGTCCCCTGAACTCAGATGTGGCATCGCCCAGGAAAAAATATGCCATATCTTCATTTTCATTAGTGAAACTGAGGTTTTCACGAAGAATATGCGAAATAAGATATACTCAAAATATCTGATGCAAGCAAAGAATCACATTTTAAGAAATAAAAACTATTTCAATAGACTCCATGAAGCTAATGTGATTACCATAACGTGAAAATTGGCAACGTATGATTTTTGTACAGGCCACACCCTAGCGATCTTAGAAAAGTAAACGCACTATAGTGGTCATAATTTACACTCCCATAATTTTTTTTTTTTAGAGTATGCAACTTTTCCACTAACAAATGTTACCTAATAAAACCTTTAACTGTACCTGGATTTTGTTTTTTTGTTTGTTTGTTTTGAAAAGTATCTGGAAATTTAACTTTGGAACATAGCCTATGGCAATTTGGCACCAGCACTTTGTGGCGGGATCACAAGCTAGAAAAAAAAAAAAAAAAAAAAGTGGCAAAACCCTCCCCACATTAACCTAATCGATCCAGCTGCCAAACCCACCCTCAGAAATACAGCAGGACAATTGACCTACACCTATAATAATAAATAAATAAAAAAAAAAAAAAAAAAAAAAAAAAACAAAAAAAAAAAAAAAAAAAAAAAAAAAAAAAAAAAAAAAAAAAAAAAAAACTCTCTCAAAACACATGTACTTACCAATCAATCCAGTTACTCCGGGCTATCCTGTGCTGTCCACTGGTTAAGGTCACTGGACACCAACCAAGAACCACGACACCACAACCCAACACAACAACACCAAGGACTACAACCAAACAACTCAACAACACAACAACCAAGGACAACAGCAACACAACAACAATCAAGGAACACAACCACAACCTAACAACACAGCAACCAACCAAGGAACATAACAACACAACACAACAAAAGACCACTGCACAACCAACACAAAAAATCACAACAGCAACAAAGACAATAGCACAGGCACAACAACTCTAAGCAAACAACACTAACTTAACAATAACCAAAAACAAATCAACAAAACACAACTTATCTGACCAAAATGCCTTCAACACACTGCTGCTAACACTAATGGCTGTCACAGGCTCTAACCCAAGAATGACTGAAAACCAGCTAAAAACACAGAACTCCTAACAATCAACAGCACCAGCAGACAGCCCAGAACCCACCAACAAACAATTCAGTCAATAACTATCCATACAGCAATTACACCCTCCTTTCTCTCTCTCTCTCTCTCTCTCTCACACACACACACAGGACATGGAACTTCATAACTCCTCCATAACTTTAGTCTTTCGATTTTCATCAGTATTTTCATCCCCTCGTATAACACACACCACTATTTTCGAAAGTCACATTATTCAGATGCAATTTCACTATGAAATCACTAAAAATATAATACGCCTCAAGATGGCACAATCAAACAGTTCAAAGTAAACAAGAGACATCTGACACGCGCTTTCTGCCTCTCAACCCCCGTAAACATAAACAATGGATCTTCATAATTCATGTATTCCATTACGATGGTTCAATTCTTGAGTGAACGCAGCAGCATATTTTGTCTACTATTTATTGATATCAAGAGAATTATATAACGGACAATACCAATGCCCAGTAATATAACATAAATTTTCTTACAAATATGGTTAAGGTGGCGTGACCTTACTTGACATTTCAAATGTATTTGGTACGAAATATTTTTATGTGCGTGCTTACATGGTACAATTTGTAAATTGTAATTGAGAATACTCATTCAATTTGTAGACATGCAAAAGTATAGTATATTGACCTCCTCCCCTAGTTACAACGTTATGTGTACTTATGAAAATTTATTGTTTTCCTCATTCAGACATAGGAGATAATGCGCAGGAAATATATATGGTAATTCAGAAAAGGTTATTTTCCATCATAAGATCCTGTTACTTGGGGAAGTTCATGCTTAAATAAAAAAAAAAAAAAAAACTCGCCATTAAGAAACAAGAGAAAATTATGACACAGAAATTCAAAAATATATTCCCATACTTGTCAGTAAACTTTGAGTATATAAGCTATATATTCGTTTTTTTAAAATCTAATTTAGTCTCTTCTTCAGCCGACTCATTTGTAGCTTATATTAAGTTTTCAGTCATTCTTACCCTCATTCTGCTGTAACAAACTTGTATGCCTTATTTCAGTGAGCTGACTTCCCAAACTTCCTACTGCAATCAATTTTCTTCTCATTTTTCAGTCACTCCTACTCAGTACATTACTGATAGTTAGGTATGGATTTAAATTGGAATATAAAAATTTAGGCCAAAGTCATGCAAAACTGAAACGAAAATTGAAAGTAAAGGTGTTGGAAGTGTAACAGGAAGACGACCTCACAGTTGCACTATTAATCAATTGTTAGGAGAGGGTGGAAAGTAAGATGGAATAATGAGAATATGAAAGGAGGTACAGTAAAAGGAATGACAGGGGTTGCAGCACGACATGAGGTGCACTAAAAGCACTACTAATCTACGGGGAAAGGAAGATAAAGCAATTGATAGCTCTCAAGCTTCCACATCTGTTTCTCACTCCCAGTTCCTGATAACTTATGTAAAGGAAAAATATATCACCAAAAACTAAGAAATTACCATTTTGCCAACCTTATAGTCCATGGGTACAGAAGTCTTATTTTACATAGGGGCCGAATGTGGACAACTGTTTAGAACATATCGTTGCCTCAAAACTTGCTCACAACTGATGAACCTCTGGTGTTTTTCCCTCAATAATATTGTAAGGGGAAATGCCAGCAGAAGACAGATGCAAGAGATCACCTCAATGGGCATTAACCTGGTTGTGTGAAATATACTGCATTTTAAACCTTTTTGCACATGTCTTTTAATTAGCATGATATGCAAGCTAAGTTACATACTAGACTCAATATTTTAGTTTACAACTACAGTACTAGTTACCAAGATGCTTCTGGAACTGTAACTTACAACAGGCAGTAGTTTTGTTAATTCACAACTTAAGGTTCCTTCTTAAGAAGAAAACAAAGACCTAGTCACTACTTCATTGTTACTGTAGTAATTAATTTGTTAAATAAGAACAACCATAGTAGAACAAATTCATTCAAATTTAGGGTAATAAACCTCTAACGTAAAACGAACCAAAGTAGAACTAATTCCTTCAGATTTAGGGTAATAAACCTCCTAATGTAAAAAAGTAATTTATTAAACCACCCTACAGAAGAACCTGAATCTCAAAATTTAATTTTTTATTTATACTGTACCACATCAACCCGCAATAAAATCTGGCAGCGACGAAGTACAGGACTGTACAAAACTAACACATACTGAGGAAATCTCTCAGCAACAAAGTTCAGGACTGAGATAAAATCACTGGTATCAGTCTTCCTGCTAAAACATACCATCAGCAACCTCTATACAATACCAAGTACACTCATTTACATTTTCCTACATTAAAGGGCAAACTGTACTTTCCATTTCAGCTTACAGTCAGCAAAGATTGAGAAGCACCACTTATAATGATAGGAAGTTGAGCTCATGGAAGTACATAGTAATTCCATTAATAAACACAACCATTTTCAGAAATATTTAAAGTGTGTGGACTAAGAATAACTGCCAATATGTATACAGTATACAGTCTATATATATATTATATATATATATATCTCAGATATAAATAATATATATATATATACTATATATATATATCTATATATATATATATATATATATATATATAGTATCACATTTAAAAACTTTATTAATGTAACAGTAAGAGCCTTTAATATTAACATAGCCCATCACACATTTTTTTGTGACAAATAGTTCTTATTTTCTTTGCAAATCCATCCTCTTCAATTGACCTAACAATAAAACGTAACAGCACATTTACCTTCTGTCAAAGAACACACTCACTTCAGATATGACTAGCCAAGGGTTAATGTATCATGGACGTTACGTCATAGCCTCAGTCTTACGACTTCTGAAGAATTTCTTTGCATACTCATAAGTGGAAATCATGATGGCACAAGCAGGCATGACTTTTGCTAATCTGGGTACCAATCCAGCAAAGAGACCTCTTACACCTTGCTGAACATATATGTTCTGAAGCATCTTGACAGTAGACCCTCCATTCAGTGGTTTATCTGTAAGAAGAGGAATCATCATCAGTATACATACATTAAATAATTCCTACATCATTCACCACTAGGATAACAATTCTAAAAGATCAACATCAAAAGGCATTCCGGGTAGGATGCAAAAGAATCTTAAAAGTACACGTGTCCCATGACGTACTATATTTCACTACATGGCAGACAGCTTTTCCAGTCACCTGGATGTAGGCAATGCAAGAAAATTCTTTAACCTACACTGACTGAGAGATCAGAGAATGGGTGTTATTTAGCAGTGCATGAGGGAGGTTAACTGTGAGATTTACCTAAAAATAAATACCTACTATATGCCTTTGAAATCTGACAATAAGTAAAAATAACACTGGAATCCCTAGAGTCCACAGCTGGCAATATAACCTCACCACAAAGATGACTGATGAAGGCACAAGTGCAATAAAAGAAGAGATTAGGCTATTCCAATAGTGTCACCTTCAAATAACATGAAGGTATAACGTGTATCATACTAAACTATTTTGATAGTCTCCACCCATAAATCAAAGCCTGTACTCATGAAGTGAGCAGCATAAAGCTGTACAGATGCTTATAGATCCCACTGTATATAACTGTGCTTTGTCAGGTTACAAAACAAACTCAAACCTTTGAGGATATTTTTTAAGGAATCCAGCACCGTCAAGATTCAGCTGAGAAAAGAATAACTCAATATCGACATGGGTTTCAGAGCATCCAATTCACTAAAGGCACGAGGACACTCATATCCATTGCATATACTTCACTATAGCTCATGAGGATCTTAGTGAAGGTCTAAAACTCTTTTTATATGTATTCACTTAAAACTTTGTTTTATACAGTGAATTTTTTGTAACCATTCAGATTAACAAAAAGAATGAGTTTTTATTACTGAATATGATAATGTATATACTACTCATAGATGAACACGTTACCTATACTGCAAAAAGGTAACAACAGATATTTGTGAGTTAAGCTATGGAGGTTAGAAAAAAAGGCAAGGAATGTGGTCGTCCTTGCATTGTTTTCTAAAAACCTTCAGAGCTTCACTCACAAATATTTGTTGTTACCTTTTTGCAGCATAGGTAACGTGTTCATCTATGAGTAGTATATACATTATTATATTCAGTAATAACAACTCATACTTTTTGTTAATCTGAATGGTTACAAAAAAGTCACTGTATAAAACCAAGTTTTAAGTGAATAAATATAAAAAGAGCTTTAGACCTTCACTAAGGTCCTCATCAGCTATAGTGAAGTATATGCAATGGATATGAGTGTCCTCGTGCCTTTAGTGAATTGGATGCTCTGAAACCCATGTCGATATTGAATTATTCTTTTCTCAGCTGAATCTTGACGGTGCTGGATTCCTTAAAAAATATCCTCAAAGGTTTGAGTTTGTTTTGTAACCTGACAAAGCACAGTTATATACAGTGGGATCTATAAGCATCTGTAAAGCTTTATGCTGCTCACTTCATGAGTACAGGCTTTGATTTATGGGTGGAGACTATCAAAATAGTTTAGTATGATACATGTTATACCTTCATCTGTTATTTGAAGGGGACACTATTGGAATGGCCTAATCTCTTCTTTTATTGGACTTGTGCCTTCATCAATCATCTTTGTATTGAGGTCCTCATCAGCTATAGTGAAGTACAGTGGTACCTCGACATACGAAATTAATCCGTTCCGAGGCAGCCTTCGTATCAAGAGCTTTTCGTATCTTGAACTGCATTTTACATGTAAAATGCCTAATCCGTTCCAAGCCCTACAAAAACAACCAAGTAAATTATATTTCCAGGCTTACAACACATGTTCTAGGGTTACGACGCCGATCTGATGGAAGAAATAGGACTCCAAAAAGGCAAAATACTGTACATACTTGAGTAATATTCAACTGCATGTAATGTTCAACCCCATTTTTACTGCATATATTAGGACTTTAGCATATGTCCCTTAGCAATAAGCCTAGCCTATGTTAGCAGTTGCTACTGTAGCCTAGTCTATGATTCTGACATCTAAACCTAAGAAGCTAAAAGCTTAGAATATGCCAGTAAAATGTACAAATAATCGGTACGTACTCATTTCAAATAATTATTAATTAGTCATTAACTATAATACACAAACAAACAAAAAACCTTCCAACCTTTTGTTTACATTCAGCACTTACGAGTACCGAACGATCGCCAAGCAACCACTTTTTCTAGCACAAAGTAAGCCATAAATTTTCATTATTTCTCTTCAACTAATGAAACTACCAAACAGTATAATAACCATTCATTTCTATTCTTTATTCTATCTTTACCTAATGGAGATACAGAGTTACTGACAGCTATAATGAAACATATACGTAATGTTAAAACAGAAGAAGAATTCTAGAAAATATGTATTTGTTGGCTTTGATGATAGCAGTCTGATTTATTTTACATTTTATGATATCTAATTCACAATTTTTTTTTATTAAATGTATTGCATGTACTCATTTTAAATAATTATTAAGTAACCATTAACTATAATAATAATAATAATAATAATAATAATAATAATAATAATAATAATAATAATAATAATAATAATAATAATAATAAAAAAAAAGCTTCCAACCTGTTTACGTTCAGCACTTATGAGTACCGAACGATCGCCAAGCAACCACTTTCACCTAGCACACAGTATGTACAGTAATCAAATTTTCATTATCTCTCTTCAACTACTGAAACTACCAAACAGTATAATAACCATTCATTTCTATTCTTTATTCTATCTTTACCTAATGTTTTTTTTTTATTAAATGTATTGCATGAATAAGTTTTTCAATTTACAGCATCCTTTTACCAATAGAATACATAGAGCACATGGGGTAGATGCTGACCAATAGGAGAGCAGGATCTTACGGCGGTGACTAGCATCAGGAACCAATGGGAGAGCAGGAGGATGGTGGCGAGTTTACTCAGTTGGCGGCGCGCAAGTTTTAAAATCGTTCTCGGTGGTCCGGGCGAATCTCGGGACTTTACAGCAACAACCTTTCGTAACTCAAACTATTTTCGTATGTAGAGCCAAAAAAATCTTTGTATTTGCTTTCGTATGTCGAGTTTTTCGTAAGTTGAGCCTTTCGTATGTCGAGGTACCACTATATGCAATGGATATACTGAACAAACTAGCAAAACTATCACAGGCTTAAGTCACCAGTGACTTTCACAGCTTTACTACAAGCCACTTAAAGCAAACTACTCAATATGTGGGTCAATGATCCGAAGACAAGACATTGTATGTATCTTAAGTCATCAAAATACTGTTGGGGAAGATGCAACCAATCCTGAAAAACAGGAAGAGCAGAGAAGCATAAGTTTTGCTCTGAATTCTTCTAGATTTAAAGGGATCCAGTAGACAAGATCAGGTGAACAAAGTATTCATCAAACTGTAATTAAATGTTAATTTTCCACAAAACAAAATTATTATCTTCAATGGAGCAAGGAATCAACTGCAGTTAAACATACAACTCCTCAGTAGCAGACAATCTAATACCTCTACTCAGTGGCTAATATTCCTTGGCCTAGCCTCCTCGTTATCCAGTTCCTAGCAGGACTCTCCTCAATCTAGACAGGGATCACTGAGCTGAAGTATACCATGAGAAATCACTTAAACCCCCAACTAAATGTCACAGAAAGCAGACCTAATTATTGCAATAATGGATAACTTGTTTATCATGCTGGTTTAGCATAAAGTCAAATACAAACAATTATTATGACAAATTTATCGATAAACCATTCGCCTACCAGACATTTATCCTAACCTTCAACAAACATAAACTTTCTTGCCAAAGGACCTTAATGTAAAAAGTGAAATAGATTGGAATCTAAAGGGTTATACTTCTTTTATTAGTCTTGTAACATGCATGTGTACTTCTGTCATGGCATGTTAGTGACTCTGACCTGAAAACAGGATCTTCTCACCAATTTCTATCTGACGATGTGTCTTGATAACATCAAGTGGGAGTGTCAGGGTACCAGCAATCTGAGCAGAAAAATAACCAGCAACATTAGAATACCATGTTCTCATCATCTGTCACTGAAGTGTATGACAGATTTTAACATTGTTCTCACTTACAAAATTCAAAGGCAATCAGTTCGAAAATTCTTTGTACTTCATCAAAAATAACAGTTTTGAGGTTTTGTGAAATTTCTTAGTTATCATGTTACAGTTCTATATGAACAAAGTTACACCAGAAAAATTGCAAAAACATTACTTCGAGACTTTTCTTGTGATAAAAAATATTACTGTAACCTATTTCAGCATTTTTTTTCACAAGAAGCTTTAGGAACATAATGCCTTTCTTACAAAAGTATTTGCTACGTATTCAGTAAAATTTGTAAGCTATTACGACTTTTCACAACAAATCTATTTTCTTTTGAACATTAGACTAAACTATAGCTCTAAAATTCATAAACAACATTGATCTTTAAATTATTTGCAAAACATATTAATGTTTTTTTATCTATTTAAATGTACCTAATGACAGACTCTCTATGCCACAAGAAATTTCAACATTTACCATAAAGTATTAAAAGGAGATTCATAGTCTGAAGAGAAAAATTTATAACTAATAAACTGTTCAATCAGTTACAGTATGAAATACTTGATGACACTTCAAAAGTTCTGCACATGATATATTAAAACCCTTCATAGGTCATTCATCAAAAACAAATTATAGTAGGACAATGCAACAAATATTCAAACAAAAATGCAGCATAGTGCAATTAAGCATTGATCATGTACACATTCCCAAAAAGCCAACAAAACTAAACGTTCAAATCAAAACTTGCCCCTCCAGATAATGCTCCAGCTGTCAAGGTGAATGAAAAGGTAGGCTGTTCCTGTCTAAACACCATTTTCAGTTTTTCGTAGGAATACCAGTACAAAACTGTAAACAAATAACCGATTATATACATTAACAAAGCTTTAATCTAGAAAAATTGTCCAACCTCTGAATACGTATAGATCAAAATGTCAAACGGGATCTGTGAACTAGATTATGAAATAATACTTTTTAACAGACAACTTTCATAGGCACAACTACATTACCAGAACATATTGTAGGGACAGCAGTATACACACATTAAATACTAAGAAAAATATGACAATTTGTCCAAAATTGCATTTTTCCTAACTATACAAACCTGAGGTCCTTTTACAATAGGAAGGTACTAGCGGCAGCTGGATAGGTCGTAAGCTTTCGAACAAGGGGTTCGGTAGTTAACTGCTTGTCCGACAGGCGCGCGCGCGCGACTGAGAGGTAAACAAATCACTTTTGCTTTTGGCCCAAGCAAAAACTGCAGAGTGAGGGGTGGCATGAGGTGGGACTATGTGTAAAAGGACCTCAGGTTTGTATAGTTAGGAAAAATGCAATTTTGGACAAATTGTCATTTGTTCCGACACGGCATACAAACCTTCGGTCCTTTTACAATAGGAAGACTCACTTCTTGGTGGGAGGAATCTGAGTCTTTTGTGAACAGACTGGTGTTCGCCCAACCTTGGAATGCCTCCCTGGTCGTAAGAGCGAGGGAGGGATCCAAGCCTCTGTCCGATTGATCGGGGTGTGCACCGCAGGATCAATGGTCAGACCTCTGGACCAAGTACTAAGAGAGGCAAGCGTATCTCTTCGTACCAGCAAACGAGAACAAGTTCCTATTTGCAAGAGGCACATAAAGTTATGGTTTGTCTCTTGTTGGCATCCACTTCCCCCCCTTGTAGGAGGAAGTGGTGGATATTCGCTCCCATCCCTAGTGAAAGGGATAGGATGGGGCTCTGTCGAGTAGCTCACCGGCATCTCGTCCTTATCCAGCAAGGTGATGACCGTATCCCTCTACCCACAGGTAGAGGGGGAGAAAAAGATAGGAAGAGAAGCCAGTCACTCTCTCATTCACTTATCTATTCTTACAGTCACACCAGGACTCGATGCTGTTCAGCCTGCTAGGGTCTGGGTTAGCTACACAACGTGTTGAGCAGCCACCACGGGTCCCAAGGAAAACGATCCAAGGACCTGTGGCCAATATCCAAAAGGTAGAAGGAGGTGCCAGTGGTCTGGTTGTACCAGACCCCTGCCTTCAGTACCTGCGCCACGGAGAAGTTCTTGTGTAACTCGAGGGAGTGTACTTCTAGGTCATCTTGGTGCTGACGAAGAGTCTTCAACACTCAGCCTGGGATGTCGAGTTTCTTCAGAAAGCGCGGTCGCGCTTTCACAGGACAAAGCAGCATCTCCTTCGCATCGAAGGCGGTGAAGTCCATTAGGGAGGGGATTGTGAAGGACTCTAACCGATCGTCAGGAACCGAAGGGTTCAGAGTCTTCGCTACGAAATCGAGCGTCACGAATCCCCATCCCCTGGATGCTTGACTTCGCAGGAAAAGTCATGCAATTACCTCAGAGGAAAAGAAGGGAATGGTCGTATGACCTATCCCTCTTCTCTCGACTTCGGTGATGTCCTGTACCCATACTGGTCTATCCGTCTGCAGCGAAGTTGTTCTTCTCGGTAGTGGATAGGACACCGACACTCAATGGTGGGTGTCGATGGTATGGGTACTGTGACAAGCCGTTAGGACGAAGAAAAGACTGTTATGGAACAACCGAACTAAGTCCACAGCGAAGTTCGTAACAGACTTGGGCGCTCTGACAGCTGCCGACTGACTGCGTTCGGTAGGAGGCAAGTTGTCCAAGCACCCGAGCAAGTCACGTGACCTTCGCCTTAAAAGGGTTATGCCAAGAGACTAAACAAATAATTTGTTCGTCACCGATGCCAGAAGGCAAGGTGATGACTCTCTTAAGGCATGTGCCCAACAGGCGAAAGTCAATTGCTTTCTAGAGACCGAGGTCCCTGATGGCAAGATATCTCATAGTATAGTTGATTCTCGGCTAAGGAGAAACAACACTATGTGTCGTTGAAGACGAAGGTGTACAGAAAATGCAACCTACGTCTTCACAGCTGAACCGAGAGAAGGATTCTCAAGATTCTGAACCTGTGCTACAAAGACTGAGAACGCTAACCGCTATTCATTGCTGTCCGGTGAGGATCGTAGTTGCAATAAAAGCGGAGCGCTTTTCAGTAATGAAGACAGGGAAATACTGCCTGAAGAACTGCTTCTCATGGGCTGAACATTTGGAAGTAGAGCTGTCAGGTCGGAGAGTAGGCGATGTCTTCTGACATATCTGTTAATTCGGGGCGAGCAATGAATAATTGCACACCTACGAATACGAGATATTTTGAAGACAAACTCAGATGTCTGCAAAAATCATTCGCATTATCGCGGTGCGATGCAGCGGGTGACTAGTACAGACTTCTGTTACCGTGCGGTAAACAGAAAGATGAAAGAGTCCAAGAGATATCTCTGTTGAAAATTCTCGCAATGTCGAAGGCGATGAAATCGAGCGTCACAGCAGTAGATGGTCCTTCATTATTGCGAGAATCCCCGTTAATCAGAGACCTAAGTCCATGATTGTTGGGCAGAGATACGGTTCGGTAGTCAATCAAACCAGGGGAGAGAGAGACGTAACCGACCGTTCATCTCCGAGACCTAGCTGATACTGAGCCGCTATCAGGCAGTTCAATACGCAGTAGCTCTCGGTGACTCGTCATCCTGAGTTGCCAGGTAATCCATTATTCCACGAAGGAATGCGTTCGGCTAGAACCATCGAGCATAAAGAATACGCTCGAGCAATTATATTTAACCGAAACGGATTTCGGTAAATACAAAAGCTGATTTGGTGTTGTCATGACAATACCAAGTATCCAAAATCGAAACTGATAACTGCTGGGAGGTTGCAGGCAACCCCGAGTTGCAGTTCAATTAAGATACAATTCGTCTCGGTCACAAACCGTAGAGTTAACTACGGTATGCGCCTACCCCCCGGACAATTCAACTGTTAAAAGAATCATGTCGCGAGGGTAATATACGTAGTATATTTGTAGGTTCTGTACCACGACCTCCATCCTAAATTCTTTTCCTCTCGAGGAATGAGAATAAGGATTGGAGATCGACCGCCTTCGTTCTCTAGTCAAGAGAGTGAAGGAGAAGTCTTTCCCAAAGGAAAGCTTCAATGGTGAACAGAATACCGAAGACGATAGTTCAAGCCAAACTGGAAGTTCCCGTCCGTTCTTCTCTATTCCAGGTTAATCGCCTACTGTGAGATACTCTTCTTTCCGCAGCAGTCTTCTTCCAAATGCTAGAAATTACAGGAATTCGAACATAAGCGAGGTTCCCGATTATCGTGTAACAATTATCGGGGATTCTCGCTCACTTTGGACCGTGGTCTCGCCTAAGTGTTTGGAGATCGTAAAAAACTCGAACACTCTGAGTGCGCTAGAAATTCCGTAGAATTCTAAGCACTCTGCGAAACCCCCCCACCGAATTCGTCAAACGATATCGGCTGGTGGTCCTCTCGATTCCCGTAGAAATCGAGAAAGGGGCAGGATCCCTCCTCAATGACCGGGGCTTACGTCAGGTAGGACCCGAAGGTCCCCCCGGTAGCGCAGCCCCTAACGTGGGATCTTACAGAGAAATCTCTGTAGGATCCCTCCCCTTTCCCTCGTAGCCGTAAGGAGAGAGGGAATGGGGGAGGAATTGGATACTGGCTCGCCTTCCCAGCGGAACTAGCAGTTGGAGAAGAAAAGGAGCAGCCATCGCCTTACGGCGATGGCCTCTCAGAGCCTGGGAAAACGTATCGTCAGGAGAAAACGTTTTCCCGAGGAGGGTTACGAACTCATACTGTAGGTAAGTGTCTGCCGCCACTGTGAACGTCGTCTGGGTGGGGCTGATCGACACCTGACAGGAGAGAGCCGATACCGTCCTCCGACTCATTCCAGTCCTCGTCAAGGTCGAAACCTCAGGAGGACCGAAGGGGTATTCAAATACGGTGTCCGAAGACACGTAGAAACGCCTCTGTCGCAGTAGAGGAGGTGAAGTAGCTTGTTCGACCGGCCAGAACTGAGAGAGCCTTCTTGTCCGGAGACGAGAGACTACCTGGTTCAACACAGTCGGCAAGCTCCGATCGCGGCAGACCCACCGTCGATTTGGGTTCCCTCTCGGGCCCCAAAACGACTCAAGCCGAGACGTGGCTCTGCTGGTGGGGGAGCGGCGATCCTTCCCCGAGGTCGTTGTGCTGACGAATCAGCGCCATAACCTCGGCAAAGTTCCTCTGGATCTCGGAAGTCACAGCATCTTGCAGAGTGGGACCGTTAAGCCCTTCGAACAAGAGCATATTCCGAGAACCTTCCTCCTAAGAAGGGGGAACAGCGACAGCCCTCTCGGTCTTCTCCATCCACTTGCGCATACGTCCTGGCCGGTCCAAGAACCGTGCCTGGCACGTAGGGCGTCGTGGTGGGATCATGAGGGGCGCACCCCTCACGATCACTCCTCAATACCTCGCTCCTCCCGGTGTAACCCGAGGAGGTTGAAGGTACCGGAGAGGCAGACCTGACGCTCCCTCCTCGCTCGCTGGCAGAACCAGCAGGCTTGGAGGGCTGCAGGCGATCGTCAACCCGCGGTGGCGATCGAGCTGCAGGCCTGGTCGAACCGTCTCGCTGTGGAGAACGGCTGGACTGAGCACAGCGGCCCCCGATCTCGAGTGTCAGAAGAGCTGGTGCTGGTTGCCGTACCCGATCGCTCTCTGTGAGAGCGACGGTCAGGCGACCTGCAGGCTCCACTGTCACAGTGAGACCGGTGCTTGTCCTCACGGCACGTCACGTCGCTGGTTCCAGCCGTGGCTGGTACCGGCGAACGGGAGGACCTCTTCCCAGCCTCAGCCCGTGGCCGGTCGTGGACCGTCACGTCCCCGGGTAGCCAGCTGGTCGCCGCGAGAGCGAGAGCTGGTCTGGTGAGAGTCGCGTGAGCGGCTGTCACCAGTCTTCCGCCCCGTGCCGTGAACCTAACGCTGAGCGAGCTCCGAGGTCTGGTTCCTGGCTGCACGGTCGCTGGTAGGCGACCGTACACTCGGTACCTCCCGCGAACGAGAGGCCGAGACGGACCCTGATGCAGTGGCAGAACCACTGACACCAGGCGAGGAAGTACCGGTGTTAGCCGGTACTCCTCTGGTCCCCGTAGTCTTCTTCCTTGCGGAAAGAAAGGAAACGAAGAGACGGGCCCCGCTCCCGAAGGAGCAGGAGGACCAGCGGAAGGAACCCTCCCGTCCCACCGAGGTGAGACGGGTCCCGAGAAGCTCCCGAGGGAGACTTCTTAGGAGGGAGGAGGCAACCTTCTTCTTCCTCGGCTGTGAAGCCTTAGAAGTCGAAGGGGAAGAGGCGGCAGCCGACGACGATGAAGAAGATGAAGACGACGACAACGACACCTTCCTCCTCTTCTTCGTCAGCTTCCTCAGGACAGACGTAAGATCTGCCATCCAGGGCGGAGCCGGGGCTGCTGTAGCCGAAGCCACAGGGCCCGGACGCACCTGTACAGACAGACCATAGTCTGGGGTAGTACCACCACGAACGGGACGACGTCAGCAGGTATGGCATCTCAGGAACAGCAGGCACGGCGGCAGCACAGCATCGGTAGGGACAGCCAGCGCAGCAACGGCAGGGACAGCCAGCGCAGCAACGGCAGGGACAGCCAGCGCAGCAACTGCATGGACAGTCAGCCCAGAATCGGCAGGTACGGCAGGCAGCACCGGAAACACAGGAAGTGGAGCAGCAGCCAGCAACATCCTGGTACCGGCGGCAGGTCCAGGGGCGAGCTCTAGGGCAGCGGAAGTGTGGTCGCTGCAGCGCGGCAACCACGAGCGCGGCGGCACGCCCCCCTCTCGGTACGGCGAACGGCACTTCACAGCGGCTGTAGGCAAGACTGTTACCACGTGAGGCGAGTACACCAGGTGAGGAGGGACGTCGTCACCTGGAGCGTGGTCACCACTCCATGGGTGACCGCAGTAGGCCCAGACATAGAACCGCAGCCCCTGGACTCTAGCACGCCCTGCAAATGGAAGGACGCCCATACCTCACCAAGGTCCACCCTCGTGGCAGTAGCACCTGCGGAAATAACAGTAGTAGCGATTAGTGGGGGGGAAGAAACCCCTCCCCGTCGCGCGGGGGGGTGAGCCCTCTCCGAACGAGTGGAAGACCCCGAATACAATTGTACATCGGGCACCGAGCGCCCTCCCCCGCGCTCGACGGAATCGGGCGAGGAGAAGAACGCCGATAACCTCCCCCCCCCCCCCCCAAGGGAAGGGCCATCTGTGGGAGCTGAGCAGGGGGGGGTTCTCGTTCCCCACCCCCGCACAGCACCCATGTACCCAACAATAATATAAGAGCCCGAGAGCAATCGTGCCTTCGGCCCGAATGCAAGGGCATAAGGATCAATTCCCTGACTGAGCGGAACTTGAACCAAATAAATATTGATGCAATCAACAATAATAAAAGGAATAAAATGAAAAAGAATCTTGCATTACGATTCACTTCACAATGAATAAGGGCTCGGATCGAGCGCATTTGCGCCCTCGGTACCGAGCGCAAGGGTAAAAGGATCCATTCCCGATTATGAATGGAAACCTTGATCCATAATGAATTGATGCAATCAAAATATATATGAAAATGAAAAAGAATACTGCGCTTGCGATTTTCACTTCATACAAATAAAAAGGGGAAGGATCAATTCCCGGGAAATAGCGGAAACATTGATCCAAGTAAACAATGCAATCTCAATAAAATATGAAAATGAAAAAGAACTGCACTTGCGATTTCACTTCATTCAAATAAAAAGGGGAAAGGATCAATTTCCGGGTAAGCTCGGAAACTGATCCAAAAAGAGTATTGCTACAATCAAAATAAATATATGAAAATGAAAAAGAATACTGTACTTGCGATTCCACTTCCATACAGAATAAGTTTTCGTGTCGAGCGCATTCGCTCGGCAACGAGCATACAGGTCAAAAAAATATAAATGAAAAGAGCACTTACTTACGATTTTCATCTACACATTTCCAACCAAAATATACGCTCGGAGCGAGCGCTCTCCCGCCCTCGGCACCGAGCATACAAACAATACGAGGATCATTTCTGGGAAAATGAATTCCCGCACTTACGCCCTTCAGTCCCGGCACTCGGGTAAACGGAGGGCGTGGAGAAACCAAGATCCTTTAATTCACAATTGAATTCAATGGAAATAAATATGAAATGATTGTACTTACAATTCAGTTTCACTAGATAAATAGAAAAAGAAAAACACAACCATGCGAAAGCAACGACGATGAAGCGGGCAGAGAGCGATGATACACGTCCACACGCCAGCAGGCCGAAAGCAAAAGTGATTTGTTTACCTCTCAGTCGCGCGCGCGCGCCTGTCGGACAAGCAGTTAACTACCGAACCCCTTGTTCGAAAGCTTACGACCTATCCAGCTGCCGCTAGTACCTTCCTATTGTAAAAGGACCGAAGGTTTGTATGCCGTGTCGGAACAAATAACATATTACATGAGAATATTTCAAAGGTACACAGGCACTTGGCAGATAATTGTAGCTCCATACATAACAAGCTCAAAACTGGAGATACTCACTGGAAAAAGGGACATCCCGAAGTATGGTAGGCACCCATCCTCTCCATAAACTGATCACTCCCTCATTAGATACCTGAGTCTGCAATACTTTACTTAACTCTGTAAGACAAAAAGTCTCATTACAAACATGAATATAATAATAGGTAACATAATTAATAAACATACTAATGATACTAATTAATAAGAATAACACCTTGGAAAAAATGGAAAGTATTTACACCAGCTAACTCCTCAAAATTTTATGCAACTTACTGACTGCCAAGTCGATTATTATGACGTATTATACACAGCTTACTCATTTCTAATGTTTACCTACAACTTTTTTTTTTACCAATTCATGTTCTCATGTGAAAAATATTGTATTAAATATACTAGACTTTCCAATAGCATTCAAACAATTTTTAATGTGTTTCAGAATAAACTACATCATGATGGGACCAAGGAAGATATTTACGCCTTACATTTCTATTTCATACTGTACTTAGAACTCTAAAGGGACTCCATTGCAAGATATGCAATACATTAGATTTGGGGTGAAATATGGGGAGAAAGTAATAACTTGGCAACTTACAGGATATCCATAATTTTTAAGACTATATTAATGCAAGTCACAGTTAATTGAAGAAATATATATGAGGCCACCACTCAAAAAACCGTCTATCTGCACAAAACAGAAATCGGAGAAAAACGCGGTTGAAGTTTTGCAAGGTTTACATTATCATATTTCCGTTAATATTTATGCTGTAACATCATTCTTTTTTTCAAAATGAAGCTAAAAGCATGCTCTTTACAAATATGTGTGTAAATATTATCTGTCTATCCAAACTATACCTCAAACAACACCATAACTACAGAGAACCGAAGTCTGTCAACATTGGAATGACGATATGTGATAATTATGAATGGTATGATGTCCTTTTTTTTTCTTCAACATTATATTAGCCTAGATCTTAGAAACCTAAATAATTAAAAACTAGTAGAATTATACATATAATGATGGGAAGAAGAAATAAAAAAAAGAAAATTAGAAAAGTTTATTGTATAAGAATGGTGTTCTGTAAAATTATTCAGTTATGTAGCTCTCCTTATGACACGTCTTTGGTCATCATCCATAGTAGGCCTACGTGGTGCAATCACATAACTGCATCCCTAAAAAATGTGTTAAGCATATTGTACTCCTAAAAGCATGGTAGGATGCAAGATTTACTTGCACCATTTTTATTTATTACACTTAATTATGCATAAAGAAAGTATGACTAACTTTTTTCCCCATTTAACACATATGACTATCCAATAATGGGTACAGTAATGATAGGCTAATAGATTTTTAAAATCCAGTAAGGTATACTGTTTGGAAGGTATTTTCACTGTTTTTTTTTTTACCATAAAAAGACCAAGGAGTAATGACGTGTGCACTCACATTATTCTTTTCACACTGAGTACTATATTCTACTGCATTGTTTTCCATTTCACTCGATTCCTTATGCTTTCTACCCATAGTTGATGATCACAATAACTGTTATTTTTGTCAGAAACAATGCTTAATGAAAATTACGAGGTAAACCACAGAACGCGATATCTTGACAACTAAACTACATAAGCGCCCTTTAAATATGATATCATACCAAATCAAAGAACCTCATTGGTGGACACATGCAGATAACGTTTTGTTCGACAGAACATTATCCAGGCTCCTTTTCTCTCAAATAACCGTGTACCTGCAATTTTGCAGATATACTGATGTTCGATTCATTTTCATCCCAGGCTCTTTCACTCGAATAACAACTCACAACTATTGCACATTCATCTAGTTACTCTCACTCTCCCTAGATTATGAATGCAAAAAACAATTTTTTTTACAATTTCTAAACACTAATATATAGAAAAAGAGTTGTTGCATTCGAAAGTATGTATAACTCAAAATCCAAAAATTTGCAGATTAGACGGTTGTTCGAATG
>NC_087220.1:56464356-56497522 GCF_015104395.2 Macrobrachium nipponense
CCTACCTTGGTTCCCTCCCTGGTCGTAAGAGCAAAGGGAGGGATCCTAGCCTCTGTCCAGCTGATCGGGGTGTGCACCGCAGGATCAGTGGTCAGACTTCTGGACCAAATTTATAAAAGGGAGGCAAGCGTACCTCTTATAAATAGCAACAAATGCAAGAACTAATTCCTACTTCAAGAGCCAAGATGAAGTCATGGGTTTGTCTCTTGTTGGCTTCCACTCCCCCCCTTGGGGAGTGGTGGATAAAAACTCCTATCCCTAATGAAAGGGATAGGATGGAGTTCGGTTGTGTAGCTTACCTGCATCAGCCTCCTGTTCAGTGTAGCGATGACCTTGGCCCTCTGCCCACAGGTAGAGGAGGAAGAATAAAGGAGGAAGAGAAGCCAGTCACACACTCTTTCACTCACCCATTCATGGTAACACAAGGATGCGATGCTGTTTTGTCCGCTCGGGTGCTGGGTAGACTACACAACTTGTTGAGCAGCCACCACGGGTCCCAAGGAAAAAGTGTCCAAGGACCTGTGGGTAATATCCCGAAGGTAGAATGAAGTAAAGGTGGTCTAGTTGGCCCAAACCCCTGCCTTCAGAACCAGCGCCAGGGAGAAGTTCTTGCGGAACGCAAGGGTTGGACTAATACCTCTGACTTCGTGGGCTCTCGGACGAAGGGTACGGGTGTCGTCACTACCATCCGCGTCGTACGCACTCCTGATCCCCTCACGTAGCCAGAAAGAAAAATTGTTCTTGGAAACTTCTTTCTTGGTAACCCCGACGCTAACGAAGAGGCGTCGACACTCAGGCCTGAGGTGTCGAGTTCTCGTCAGATAGCGCCGTAGTGCCCTCACAGGACAAAGCAGCATCTCATCCGCATCATCATCAGTAAAGTCCTTCAAGGAGGGGATCGTGAAAGACTCGAACGGGTCGTCAGGGACCGAAGGATTCTGAGTCTTCGCTACAAAGTTCAGGACGAAATCGAGCGTCACAGATCCCCATCCTCTGGAATGCTTGACATTGTAGGAAAGACCATGAAGTTCCCCTACTCTCTTTGCCGATGCCAGGGCCAGCAAGAAGAGGGTCTTGAGGGTCAGATCCCTGTCTGACGACTCTCGGAGTGGCTCGAAGGGTCTGTGAGTCAAACTCCTAAGGACGAGTCACATCCCAACCCGGGGGCCTGAGTTTCCTGGGTGGGCAAGACCTCTCGAAGCTCTTTATCAGGAGGGAGATCTCGAAGGAAGAAGAGATGTCCACACCTCGCAGTTTAAGGACTAGTGCCAGGGCGGCTCTGTATCCTTTAACTGTAGACGGAGAGGAGCTTCTCTCGGCGAAGAAAAACGAGGAAATCCGCTACCTGCTGAACAGTGACTCTGAGAAGAGAGCCCACAGAAGACGGCACACTTCCCCTGGTATACAGCTGCAGAGGACTGTCTGAGGTATCCAGCCATCTCTGTTGCTGCGCTGCGAGAAAAGCCTCTCGCTCGCAAGAGATGTGGACAACAGCCAGCCGTGAAGACACAGGGACTCGACCGACCGGTGGTACCACTCTACGTGTGGCTGGCACAGGAGGTTGTGCCAGGGGTGAATCTCCCTCGGTGCTTTGGCGAGCAGAGCCAGCAGGTCCGGGTACCAAATGGCTTGAGGCCATTTGGGCGCCACCAGGATCATCCGGAGATTCGAGGTGATCAGCGCCCTGCTGATCACCTTGCGAATCAGACAGAATGGGGGAAAGGTGTAAACGAAGAGGTTCTTCCACGGGTGTTGAAGAGCGTCCTCTGCAGCTGCCCATGGGTCCGGCACAACTGAGTAGAAAACTCGGAGTTGTCTGTTGTGCTGGGTGGCGAACAGGTCTACGACTGGACGCCCCCCCAGGTTGAAGGGACCACTCGGTTCCTATCACCTGATCCCAACGGCTGAGCTTGTCTGCTACTACATTCCTCTTGCCTGGAATGTAGCGGGCTGACAGCTCTACTGAGTATGCCACGGCCTATTCGTGCACCTGCAACGTCAACTGGTGCAGCAGAAGGGACACTAGGCCCACCTGCTTGTTGACGTACGCCACTACCGTGGTGTTGTCGCTCATCAACACCACTGAGTGTCCCACCAGACGATCCCAGAACTCTTGGAGAGCGAAGAACGCTGCCTTGAGCTCCGGGAAGTTGATGTGAAGGTGCTTGTCGTGATGATCCCACACACCCGCAGCCAGCAACTCCTCTAGGTGTGCGCCCCATCCCTCGGTCGATGTGTCTGAGAACAGCAACATCTCCGGGGGGGGAGTGCGAAGAAGCACTCCTCTTACGAGGTTCCCGTCGTCCAGCCACCAGGCTAGGTCCTGCCTCACCTCCTCTGTGAGGGACACAGGGTAGAAGGGAGGGTCCCCTGCCTGTGACCAACACTCCTTTAGTCTCCACTGAAGAGACCGCAGGTGAAGACGCCTGAGAGGGACTAGCTTCTCGAGAGACAACAGGTGACCGATCACGACCTGCCACTGCTGAGCTGGCTGCTCCTGTCGAGACAGGAACTGTCTTGCTGCCTCCCTGAACCTGCTGATCCGCGAATCTGTGGGGAAGACTCACCCTGCTACCGCATCGATCAGCATGCCCAGGTACTTCATCCTCTGCTTGGGCTCGAGATCCGACTTCTCGTAATTCACTATGATCCCCAGATCGCGGCAGAATTCGAGGAGTTGGTCCCTGTCCTGTAGCAACTGCAAGTGGGAGCTCGCCAGGACTAGCCAATCGTCGAGATACCTCAGAAGACGTATCCCTACCAAGTGGGCCGAAGACGACACCAGCGTGAACACTTGCGTGAACACCTGTGGGGCGGTTGAGAGACCGAAACAAAGTGCCCTGAATTGGTACACCGTCCCGTCGAGGATGAAGCGGAGGTATTTCCTGGAGGATTGATGGATGGGTATCTGGAAATACGCGTCCTTCAGATCCACAGAAAGCATGAAGTCGTTCTCCCTGATGGAATTGAGCACTGAGCGTGCCGTTTCCATCGTGAACCGAGTCTGGCGAACAAATCGGTTCAAGAGAGAGATCTATCACCGGGCGCCAGCCCCCTGAGGACTTCTCCACCTAGAAGGCCGGCAACTGATCCCATACGATCTCCACAGCATGTTTGCTCAGCATGACTTCTACTTCCTGCCGAAGTGCTACGTCCTTGGTCAAACCAGGGACGTACATCTGAAGATGAACCGGGTTGGAGGTGAGGGGTGGCCGAGACTCGAAGGGTAGTAAATATCCCTCCTGAAGAACGTTCACTATCCAGGTCTCTGCTCCGTAGCGCTGCCATGTTGCCCAATGGCTTGCCAGGCATTCCCCCCAACTTCCAGCAGCAGATGAGGGGAACGCCGTCCCTAGTGTTTCCCGCCTCTCTTTGGCTTCTTCTTCCCAGATCCTCCTCGAGAGAAGGACTGGGAGGAGGGCTGGTTACAGTCACTCCTTACTGAAGATGTCGAAGGCAGAGTCTTTCCTCTGGGTTTCGACGAAGCAATCGTCTCAGCCGCAGAGGAAGGGCTAGCTAATCTCTTAGGCTTAGCCGCAGTCGCTCGAGGTTGCCCAGCCACCTTCGAGACTGCCTGGTGGACCAGACGGTCAATGTCATCAGTGTGCCGTTGTTCCACGGCAGCGTCCACCATCTCTCTGGGGAAGAGACAGGAGGAACTCCGCACCGGTCCGTTGCGAAGATTCAATGCCGCCTCTCGCCCAGCCGCCCTGGTCACTCGGGCGAGGACAGCGTCCCTACGCCAAAGAACCAGGTTGGCCCACAGGTTAGCCGTCTGGTGGGCCAGGTAGGAGATGGCCCTACCTCTAGACTGGCACAGTCTCACAAAAGCCGGGTCCCCTTCAGGAGTGATGTTCCCCAAGGAGGCCGCAGTTTTCGACACTGTGAGGGACCACAGGTCGAGCCAGGAGACTGCTTGGAATGCTGTCATAGTGGTAGATTTCAAGGCAAGTGCCTCCTACTGCGAGAACCAGAGGTTCTCCGACAGGAGCTGCTGCAGGGACACCCTGGAGTTAGCCTAGCCAGCTCTGGGTTAACCTGTTTGGGCGGCAGAGGATCTTCTGAAGGCACGTAGAATCTCCTCTGTCGTGGTAGAGGCGGGGGAAGGAGCTTGGATGACCTACCAGACCGAAGCGAACCCTCCTGTCCGGAGACAAGAGCGTCCACCTGGCTCAGTAAACTGTCAGCCAAGGCTGATCGCGGCAGACCCACCGTCGTCCTGGGTTCCTTTTTGGAACCCCAGAATGACCCCAAACCCGATGTGGGCTCAGACGGTGGGAGCGGCGATCCTTCCCCGAGGTTGTTGTGCCGACGAATCAGCGCAATAACCTCTGAAAACGACCTCTGGATCTCAGGAGTGACTGCATCCTGCGGAGATGGGCTGTCAAGCCCGTCCAGTGAGAATGCCTCCCGAGAACCTCCTCCTTCCACAGGAGGAACCACCACAGACCCCTCATGGTTTCCTTCTGCCACTTGCGCATACGATCTGGTCGATCTGAGGACTGTGCCAGGTTCGTAGGGTGTCGTGGGGGGATCGCGAGGGGCACGCCCCTCGCAATCACTCCTAATCGCCTCGCTCTTCCCGGTGTAACCCGAGGAAGTTGAAGGGATAGGAGAGGCAGACCTGACACTCCCCCCACGCCCACCAGCAGAACCAGTGTGCTGAGGGGGCTGCAGGCGATCACCAACCCACGATTGCGATCAAGCTGCAGGCCTAGTCGAGCGGCTGGACTGAGAACAGCGGCGATGGTCCCGAGCATCAGAAGAGCTGCTGCTAGTCCCCCTCTCTGCCTGGTCCCGTGGGAGAGGCGGTCAGGGGACCGGCAGAGTCTGCTGTCGCTGTGGGAGCGAGGCCTGTCCTCACGGCGCACCACATTGCTTGAACCAGCCTAGGCTGGTTCAGGCGACCGAGGGGATCGCTTCCTTGCCTCAGCCCGCGGACGGTCTGGGACCGTCGCGTCTACCCTGGGTACCTACGGCTCGCTGCAAGAAGGATCACTGGCCTGGCGGGAGTCACCTGGATGACTCCCACCAGTCTTCCGCTCCGTGCCTGGATCCTGGCGCTGAGCGGACTCGGTTGCCTGGGTCTTGGCTGTACGGTCACCGGTGGGCGACCGTACACTTGGTACCTCTCGCGAGCGAGAGGCCGAGACGGTACCTGGCGCCAGGTGAGGAGGTACCAGTGTTAGCCGGTGCTCCTCCAGTCCCCGTCTTCTTCTTCCTTGCGGAAAGAGAGACGGACCCCGTTCCCGAAGGAACAGGAGGACCAGCAGAAGCCCCAACCTTCCCACTGGAGTGGGTCCAGTGGGAAGGACCCTTAGAAGTCTCAGAGCGAGCCTTCTTAGGGGGGGAGGATGTGACCTTCTTCTCTGTTGGGCCTTAGAAGTCGAAAGGGAAGCGACAGCAGACGACAACAAAGAAGGTGATGAAGATGACGACGACGACACCTTCCTCCTCTTCTTCTTCGTCAGCTTCTTCAGGACCACCGTCAGGTCCTCCATCCAAGACGGAGCCAGGGCAGTTGCCGAAGCAAAAGAGCCCGACTGCACCTGTCTGGAAGGACCTGGGGTGGGAGCAGCAACACCACGAGCAGGAACGACAGTGGTAGGAACTGGTACTCGTACTGAAGCGGGAGTGTGGTCAGGAACAGGAGGCGGGGCAGGAACCAGCGGCATCCTATACACAGGTGGCAGGTCCAGCGGAGAGCTCTTAGGACACCGGAAGTCAGGGGCTGAGGCATCCTCACCTCCATCAGCGGCATCTGCACAGCGGCTGTCGGTGTCACTGTGGCTACGTGCTGTGTGTACACCAGGTGCGGCGGTGCAGCGTAGCCAGGCGTGGATACCGTAGTTGTAGTGGTGGTGGTCGAGCCGTGGGTAACCGGCGTAGACCCCCTCGCCAGGTGACTCAGCAGCCCCTGAATTGTCGGTGTCCCCTGGAGCCCCAGCGAATACCAGGCCCGGCCGAGATCGTCACCCGTGGCAAGCAAACCTGAAGAAAAGAACAGAGTCGAGTTAGTAAGGGGGGGGTTGGGAACAGATCCCACCCTGAGCGAATGGAAGACCCCGATTACAGTTGAATGACTGGGCCCCTCCCCCTTACGCTCGACTGATCGAGCAAGAAAAGGAAGGAGATACCTCCCCCGAAGGGGAAGGAGCCATACGAGGGAGCTGAGATGGAGGGAGAAAACAGGAAGACGTGTCCGTGACCAGGGAAGCAACCAGAGAATCCTCCGACGACTCCCTGGCCAGCTTATGCGGCTTCTTCCTCCCCCATAGGTCTCCCCGGTTCTTGGGATTCCATTTCGAAGTTCAATCACTGAATGAATAATAAAAAAAAACACACGTACTTACGTATCTTTTTGCACAATCACACAGTAATAGAGAAAGCCAAAACAAAATCTTCAAGCAGTGAAGCACACAAAGCATACGATGATAGCGGGCAGAAAGGCGAACAACACGTCTGTCTCTGTCGGCGGCCGAAAGCAAAGTGACTCCTCTCCTCGCAGTCGAGCTGACCGCCAACTGTGGGACAAGCAGTTAACTACCGAACTCCCTTGTTCGAAGCTTACGACCGGTTCAGCTGCCACTAAGTACCATTCCTATCGTTAAAGGACCAAGGGTTTGTATACGTACCGGAACAAATATATATATATGTATATACATATATATATCTAGGAAAAGCAATATATATACCTAATCTGCAGTAACCACTCACCAATATACAACCTATCCTATTTCTTGATTAAGATTCTTATACACCATCTATCATAGGTAGCAGGTATATCCAACAGACAAACCAGTGATGAATACTTTATTGTCTCATTTTTCCTAAAACAATTACATGTTCTTTGGCAAATGTTAGAGAACTGGTAATGTGCCTCCCTCTGATATATGTGGGAATGGTAGCATGTGCTCCACCAATTACCACCCATATTATCTACAAGTTTCTGAACATCTGTTGGCCATACCTCTGTGAGTCCATCCTAAAACTAACCATCTTACCCAGTGTTCACAATCTGGCTTTGGAAAAGGACTGGTTGCTTGCATCATGATGACTTCTAAATCAAGATCCAATCTTGAATTTCCAGCACTGTCATTCAGTTAGCTCACTGTTAATGTTTTATAAAAACTTTGCATTATTGCTATTATCCTCTCATCTCACCACCTAGCACTAAATATGCAGTCAATCCCAGCAGTCTTGTCTTTATCTGCATGTAGTTTAATGCTATACAGGTTTCTAGAATTAGCTTCTTCCTGCTGTGCCCAAATTATGGAATAAACCTCACAGTCATGTCAACATATCATTAGGGCTTCAGAATTTCAAGCTGGGAGCAGATGTCTTCTAGTTGAACAGGCTCAATTCAAAATTAATTTATTTGTTTTTCTGCTACATTGCTTCTTTTGTTTACTGAAGTTCATTGTGCTTCTATATTTATTCTATTGTGCAGTGCTGTCTCTTTTATGGGAATGCTTGGGCTTGTAGCATTCAGCTTTTAAATTTGGGTTGGATGATGATGATTATTTTATCATCAGTACACACATCTCGACCAAAATAAAAACAAAATAAATAAATAAATAAATAAATAAATAAATATGGTACATGCAGAGTTAATGACTTTCAGCACACATGTGCAAATAATAAGTCATAACCATCAAAAGATTGCAAATATTCAATCATGCAATAAAATGGAGAAAACTGAATGCTACTAAACAAAGCACTCCCAAATGGGACACAGTCCAGCACAGAATAAATCATATTCATGAAGTGAAAATCGAGTGTGTGGTCAAGAAGATAGCATTATACAATTTAAAACAGGTACTATTCTGGCAACAGAGGCTAATTGTTATGCCAGCAACAGGGCATCTACCTGCATCCCTTGGCAAGTAACTTCATCCAGCCTGAGTGAAGGTTAAACCAAGGTGAACTCAAAGCAATACGTAATTGGTATTAGTGGATAAGCCCAGAAAAAAATTGCATGACAATTCAGATTGTTGATTCAAATTGCATGACAATTAAGATTGCTGATTCAAATTAAAGTACCTTAATATCACATATACTTGCTGTAATCATAATAGCATTTGAAAATTTCCTAATAATACTACAGTACGTATGTGCAAAGTATTTAGAAAAAGCTTACTTACTTTATAAAACAAATAAATGGATAAACATTAAAAACAATTTGTATTTTCCTAGATATACAAACTGTACCTTTCCATATGCAGTCATCCTGCTGCACAGATAGCCATGTAATGACTGAGAAAACAAAAGAATAACACAGGTAGATCTTGGGCATGATGCCCACACTATGACCAACTGCAGAAAACTACCATAGTGTCATGAATTACAGTAATGAAATATTAACAGAATATCTTACCAGAGTTCCATTCAGGTGCACAGGAACTGGTCTGTTATACCAAGGCTCATGCTCTGCATTCGTACATATTGCTCTGGCACAATTGCAAATGTGATCCATGAGACCATTGCAGTAAAGAAAACATGTTCGTCTGAGTTCTGCTCTCTGTTGAGCCTGAAGGCGTACTTTGACCACATCGAATGGTGTCACTGAAAATAAAGATGAGAATCTGTTTCATTATTAGATGATGGATATAAGCTGTTATTGGTTACCTTACAGACAAGACCAATACCCCTCAAATATCTTAGAATTGCTTATTACTTCCTCATCCATATAGAAATATTGGCACACTAAATTCATAATTATGTAAATGCTCAATTCCCTCAAAGTATCTACAGTTGCACATACAATAATTATCAAGAGTACTGGTACTGATCATCCCATTTTCAAATGAGAAATATAAACAAAACTTTGACTGCATTTTTATTCTTTAATTAAATCATGTTACTCTATAAAAAAAAAAAGCCCTGAAACTCCTTTTGACAAAATTATTACAAATACTGAATTCATTTTTATAAAACAGCTCAACAAATACATATTAAAATCACGGAGCCGACTCATGAGAGTATGATTAATCTTCCACTTTAGGTCTTCAGTACTGCTGGATTGTAAACAAAATCAGTTTTGCAATTTGCATTTTAATAATGTTTTGTATTAGGCTAAATGCCACATGAACATTCCTAGTTCTCTAAGTTTTTGGGGGCTTACTGCATTTAGTCTATGGAAACGACACAAACCACCAAAGGCCACAGAATGATCATGGGAATCAGGGAGGCATGGTATGGGGATCTAGGTCCAGGCTATAAAGGCATGGTATGGGATCTAGGTCCAGGTTATAAAGGCATGGTATGAGGATCTAGGCCAGGTTATAAAGGCATGGTATGAGGATCTAGGGCCAGGTTATAAACTGTTAAGTACTCTACACCGTGTAGTGTATGCTAACCCCCACATAAGCAATCACTTCCAATAGGGTAGTCCAACCTAGTATTGTTCATCTCAAGTAAAATCCTTGGCATCCTATTCCTCAACCTTAATGCAAGAGATTACTTATTCAAAATTGTAATAAAAATGTTATTGTTAGTATACAATAAGGTTTTGTACATACTTACCTGGCAGATATATACTTAGCTATACGTCTCTGACGTCACGACAGAATTCAAAACTCGCGGCACACGCGACAGGTAGGTCAGGTGATCTACCTTACCCGCCGCTGGGTGGCGGATGTAAGAACCAATCTCCCTTTCCAGCCAGAATTTTTCCTTCCACCGGTCTCCTGAGGGGAGGCTGGGCGGGCCCATCAATCGTATATATCTGCCAGGTAAGTATGTACAAAACCTTATTGTATACTAACAATAACATTTTTGTACATGAACTTTCCTGTCAGATATATACTTAGCTGATTGACACCCTTGGTGGAGGGAAAGAGACAGCAATATAAATATGGAAAAAAGGGGAAAACAACACTAGTTGTAGGATGTAAAAACAACCTTGGTTCTTACCTGTTTAAGCAGAAGACTTCGTAGTTACTGTCTATGAGTCTGCGTTGCCTTAAGAGCTTCAGCGAGGGCGTGACCTACAGCTGACAGACTCTTTGGGTCCCCCTATTCAAAGGGATTTGGTTGTCCGCTTACTTGATAGAATCCGAGCAGGATCTGTCAACGGGGATTCGCCCACTTATATGACAGAACCTAACCACTATCATTGCAAGGAGCTCAAACATACACCGATCACCTAACCAATCTAATCATTGTTAGCACTACGAAATGAAAAACATGCCTACCCGCATGTTCTTTCAAACAACCAAAAACTTACAACCTAACAAGGGGAAAAAATATATACTACTAAGGATATGTCTCAGCTCCCTGCCCCAGCACCGAATCCGCCGATACGTACGGGCCTAACCCGAAGCACTTTTCATACGTAATTTTGACGTCTCTCAGATAGTGGTTTGCAAAGACTGAGTTGCAACGCCAGAATGTTGCCTTCATAATATTACTCAGGGATATGTTTTTGTTAAAAGTCAATGACGTGGCAATAGCTCTTACCTCATGAGCTTTGACCTTAAGAACTTTGTATTGACTTTCCTCACATATCGCATGCGCTTCTTTCACCAGGCTTCTGATAAAGAAAGAAAGCGCATTCTTCGAAAGTGTCCTCCTTGGATCTCTTACAGAGCACCAAAGTTGACATCATTGCCCTTAAGTTTTTTCTTTCTCTGTAGATAGAATTTCAAACTTCTTACTGGGCAAAGAGACCTCTCTGCTTCCTCGCCTACTAATGCAGACAATCCTTGTACTTCAAAGCTCCTAGGCCAATGGATTTGAGGGGTTCTCGTTCTTGGCTAAGAACGAAGGAAGGAATGAACAGATAGCTGCATCTCCTCTGAATCCCACATTTCCTTCTAGTGCATGGAGTTCACTAACCCTTTTTGCGGAAGCCAATGCCATGAGGAAAATTGTCTTCTTCGTGAGGTCTCTAAACGATGCAGACTGAGGCGGTTCGAACTTATTGGACCTCAGGTAACGTAGCACTACATCCAGATTCCAACTCGGAACCCCTGGAGAAAACCTTCTTGGATGTTTCAAACGATCTTATTAGATCATGAAGGTCCTTATCTTCTGAAATGTTTAAGTTTCTGTGCCTAAACACTGCAGATAGCATGCTACGATAGCCTTTAATGGTTGATACCGCCAATCCACTTTCTTCCCTAAGGAAAAGTAAGAAGTCTGCTATTTGTGTCACAGAGGTACTGGAAGAGGAAAAGTGATGGTTCCTACACCATCGCCGAAAGACGTCCCACTTCGATTGGTAGACTCTAAGGGTAGAAGGCCTTCTTGCTGCTGCGATAGCCGTTGCAACTCTTGCCGAAAAGCCTCTCGTTCTGACCAAACTTTTGACAGTCTGAAGCCAGTCAGATCTAGAGCGGGGAGGTTTTTGTGATACTCTCGAAGTGGGGTTGTCTGAGCAGATCGATCCTCTGTGGTAATGTTCTCGGATGGAAGATCTACTAACCATTCCAGTACCTCTTGTGAACCATACTTGTGCGGGCCAGAACGGGGCTACCAGCGTCATCCTTGCTGCCTCCGATTCTGCAAATTTCTTTAGAGTCTCTCCCAGTATCTTGAATGGAGGAAAAGCATACGTGTCTAGACCCTTCCAATCTAGTAGGAACGCGTCTATCGACACTGCCCTCGGGTCCGATATCGGAGAGCAGTAGTTGGCTATCCTCATATTCTTGGCTGTGGCGAAGAGGTCTATATGAGGTTTGCCCCAAAGCTTCCACAGGTCCTGGCAAACATCTTCGTGCAGAGTCCACTCTGCCGGCAGAACTTGATCTTTCCTGCTTAGGAGGTCTGCTCTGACGTTCTTTTCTCCCTGTACGAACCTGGTAAGGAGACAAATCTTCCTTTTTTTCTGCCCAAAGCAGAAGTTCTTTTGCTGTCTCGTACAGGGAGAAAGAGTGAGTCCCCCCTTGCTTCCTGATGTAAGCCAGGGCCGTGGTGTTGTCCGAGTTGATCTGAACTGTTGAAGCTAGGACGTGGGGCTCGAAAGCTTTCAAAGCTAGCCAAACCGCCATCAGCTCCTTCTTGTTGATGTGCCAGGTCACCTGTTCCTTGTTCCAGGTGCCTGACACTTCTCTTGAGCCGAGCGTCGCTCCCCAACCTGTTTCCGAGGCGTCGGAATACAACACTTGGTTGGGGTTCGGAATGTGAAGGGACATCCCTTCTGCAAACTTGAGAGGGTTGGCCCACCAAGAGAGGTCCTTCTTGATTTCCTTTGAAATCTCGAAGGAGAACTCTAGGTTTTGTGAACGACACCTCCAGTTTCGATGGAGAAAGAACTGGAGAGGTCTGAGGTGCAACCTTCCTAGAGAAAGGAATTGCTCCAACGAGGAGAGTCCCCCCAACAAACTCATCCACTCCCTCGCTGTGCATACTTCTTTCTCTAGGAAGGCTTTGACTTTCTCTGACCCTCGGGCTATCCGTTCTGGAGACGGAAAAGCCCGAAAATCCAGAGAAGCCATCCGAATCCCCAGATAGATACGATCTTGACTGGGGATCAACTGAGACTTTTGAAAGTTCACCAAAAGTCCCAGAGAACTTGCCATGAAAAGAGTCTTTTGTAGGTCCTCCAAACATCTTTCCTGAGACTTGGCTCTGATCAGCCAGTCGTCCAAGTAAAGGGACACTCTGACTCCCTCCAAATGTAGCCATCTTGCTACATTTTTCATTAGGCCTGTAAAGACCTGAGGGGCTGTTGAAAGGCCGAAGCACAAGGCCCTGAACTGGAATATCCTTCCTCCCATCATGAACCTGAGGTATTTCCTTGACGAAGGATGGATAGGCACATGGAAGTAAGCGTCCTGAAGATCTAGGGACACCATCCAGTCCCCTGGCCGAAGGGCCGCCAACACTGAGGATGTCGTCTCCATGGCGAACTTCCTCTTTTCTACAAAGAAATTCAGGGCGCTTACATCCAGAACCGGTCTCCATCCGCCTGAGGCTTTTCTTTTGGGACTAGAAAAAAGGCGGTTGTAAAAGCCCGCTGAGCAAGGGTCGCTCACTAGCTCTATAGCCTCTTTCTCGAACATTTGTTCCACTGCTTGTGTTAAAGCAAGGCTCATGATGGGATCCCTGTACCTGGCCACCAACTCCCTCGGAGTCGTTGTCAACGGTGGTCTTTCCGTAAAAGGAATCAGATATCCTTTCCTTATTATAGAGAGGGACCAGTTGTCCGCTCCTCTCTTTGTCCAGGCTTCCGAGAATCTTAGAAGTCTGGCACCTACTGGTGTTTGGAGGACTACTTCCCTACTTCTTAGCTCTGACAGAGCGTGAGAAGGATCTACCTCTCTTGAAAGTTTCTATTACCTCTCGAGGTAGAGGCTCTAGAAGGGGACCCCCTCGAAAGGGCTCCTGTCTAGCTGGAGTCTCCCTTCTTAGTCTTCATCTGGAAGGAGGTCTTAGGCTTCCGTGCCGACTGTGCGAGCATGTCCTGAGTCGCCTTCGCAGAGATAGATCCTGAGATGTCCTGGATTATCTTCTTTGGAAAAAAGCAGAGGCGAGAGCTGCGAATACAGGAGAGAGGCTCTTTGGGCATGCGAAACAGACTTCGTCGAAAAGAGAGGCAAGACTGATCTCTTCTTAAGGATCCCTGCTCCAAAGAGGGAGGCTATTTCGCTCGATCCATCTCTAACTGCTTTGTCAATGCACGTTAGAACACTGTTTAGATCTTCTGGCGAAATAGCATCCGGGTTCTGAGTCTTCTTAGCCAAGACCCCCAAAGACCAGTCAAGGAAGTTGAAGACTTCCAAGACTCTAAACATTCCCTTCAGTAGGTGGTCAAGCTCGTTCATAGCCCAGGTCGTTTTAGCCGACAAAAGAGCCGAGCGTCGTGCTGCATCCACCAGAGAAGAGAAGTCCGCATCCGCCGATGAAGGAAGACCCAGACCTAAGGGTTCTCCAGACTCGTACCAAAATCCGAGTCTGCCCGTAAGCTTGGAAGGAGGGAAAGAAAACACAGTTTTCCCTTTCTCTTCCTTAGAAAGCAGCCAATCACCAACACCTCTCAAAGCCTTCTTCATTGAGATGGTTGGCTTCATCCTCACACAAGAGGAAACTTTCGTCTTCTTCGAAGTCGAGAATAAAGAGAGAGGAGACGGAGGAGCGACGGGAGTAAGGGAGTCTCCAAACTCTTGAAGAAGTAGATCTGTAAGGATCTTGTAGGACGAAACTGACGAGTCCTTCACCAAATCCTCTTCTGAAGGTTCAACTTCATCCACTGAAGAACCCTCCGCTTCTTTACGAGTGCAGTTAGCCTTCTCTAAAGAAATGCGCCTGTCCAGAGAGTGTCTAGTAGTAGACTGGCGCCTATCAGGGGAAGCCAAAGTTTCTGGAGAGCTCCTCTCGAATGAGTCCTTCCTACTCTGATGAGTGCGTGCTCTTTGCTCCTTAATCCTACTCCTAGAATTCCGGGCTTCCAAGGGGGAGCGCCTGCTAGGAGAGGAGAGCCTACTATGCTCAAGGCGCTTCTCAGGATCCATGCGCCTGTTCAAAGGAGAGCGGCTGCCAGGCGAGCTGCGCCTACCATGAGGCGAACGCCTACTAGGCTCTTGGCGCCTACTTACAGGAGAGCGAAGGTCTGGAGAAGGTCGCTTACTAGGAGACCGGCGTCTACCATGCTCCACAAACTTCGCTCCCGACTTATGTGTCTCTTCAAAAGGTAGTCTCCCAGAAGAGACATATCTTTCAGGCTCTACGCGCCTGTCCTGAATCGAGCGGCTAAAAGTAGAGCCGCGCTTATCAGGAGAAAAACGCCTATCAGGAGAAAAGCGCCTATCCTCCGCACCACGCTTGGGAGCGGGAGAGCGTCTACTTGGGAGTAGCGCCTACTAGGCTCAAGGCGCCTAACATAAGGCGAGATCCTGTCTCTAGACGAATCCATCAAAGAGTAGGCTCTCTTATCCGGAGAATGACAGGATCTTCGTAAAAGAGCGCGAGGACGAGGCTGTACGCCCTGTCTTTAGACGAACGCCTACTAGTCGCTAGATCCCTTCCTACTGGAGAGATGTAGTCACCAGGAGAAAGCTTCTTGGGCGATTGATGTCTGGAAGACGACAAGCGCCTGCTGAGGGAAGAGCGCCTCCTTCCATCCGCTGATAAAGGAGAGAGAACCGACTCTGACTGAGACGGTAAGACAGGTGAAGGAATCCTAGACTTCTTGACAGGGAGAGAGACGTCTTTCCGACGCGTTCCTCCTGCCAAGGAGCCCGCCAGTGCCGAAATCTGCGCTTGCAGTCCCGCAAGAATTCGAGCTGGAGATCTAGTAAAATCCTCCACCGGAGAAGAGGCTCGAAGCCTACTATGAGGCGAGAACTCCTGCTCCCTCCTGGGTTTCTTGATCTCTACTTCCGGCTCTTCTGGAAAAACTTCCGGGCTGGAAGGAAAGGAGCCAGGCGCCTTCCAGGCTCTCTTCAGCGGTCGTGAAGAATCCGAGGCGCTCCATCCTCTTCTAGGTGAAGGTGAGGAAGACGAAGAGAAGCATTGGCGCAATACCTCCTTCTTTGCGCGAACAAGGGCAGCCTGGGTACGAGCATCAGGATCTACCGAGGGGACGCCTGATCGTGGGAGTTCTCCTAACCTTCCTGCGCTTTTGACTTTCCTCCTCCACTGGGACTGGGAGTCTGGAAGAGGTCTAGGCCTGGAAGCATTAAGGAGCCGATCAGACGCACCCTCCACTGCACTGGGGTCACTGCACAATTCACCTTCACTACTCTTACCTTGCAACGAACGGATCTTCTTTTCCATGCTAAGGATCGTGGCTCTCATGGTTGCCACTTCCGTAGTCGTATCCTTAGGTTCGATGCAGGGCGCAGGAGCTGAAACTGGAGAAGGTTCTAATGCTACAACAGGATTTTCTTCTAACTCGCTAATACGAGACTTACTAGAACTCCAGAAGAAGCCTTTCTCACCCTGTCTTTCTCTAACTTCCTCAAGTAGGAAGAAAGAGCCTTCCATTCACCCTCATCCAACTTCTCACACTCATTACACGGGTTATCAAAAGAACATTCTTTACCTCTACATTTAAAGCAAACTGTGTGAGGATCTACTGTAAGCTTTCGGTAGTCTCACCTTGCCATTCATCATAGCGCACACTCTAAACATAGAAGATTTCTTAACCTCTAACTCAGACATCTCGAAATCAAAGAAAAATCCAAATCAATATCCAAAAACAATCCACAAATGCGTATGCCAAGCCAACAAGATCAGGTACTTCAACCGAAAGTCAGTCCAAATAAATCCACGGCAACGAGAAATGAATAAAGCTGTCAGGAGGTAACAACCACAGGTGTAGTCGTCACCGGCGACAGAAAAAATTCTGGCTGGAAAGGGAGATTGGTTCTTACATCCGCCACCCAGCGGCGGGTAAGGTAGATCACCTGACCTACCTGTCGCGTGTGCCGCGAGTTTTGAATTCTGTCGTGACGTCAGAGACGTATAGCTAAGTATATATCTGACAGGAAAGTTCATGTACAAAACATAACGGACTCATTTGTTATTATGGAAAAAGGCCGAAGAATTTTCATGCTACAATATAGCCTAAAGTGAATTCCTGTATCAAGTTTTAGAGTGCTCTAGCCTATGCAGACTGAAAAGTAAGACAGCTAACCTGAAATGACATCACCTAGGCTACACTTAGCCTAACTAGACCCATTTATAACATTGCTATCATAGCAATATTATAAAAATTTCCAACTTAATCATGTAGTTTGTATATTTTACACCATTATTGTCAGGCAAACCACTGGTTTTTGTGTTTCCCCGCCCCCAACATACCCAATTATGAAGCACATCAGTGGGAAATTGGGCTTTTGGATTGGTAAAAACAAGAAAAATAATTGAACAGCATCAACAATAATAATTCATTTTACCTCCCTAACTCCAAATGCTTTTACATGCCTTTACCACTAATGTTTAAAGGCCAAATTAATAATAAAAATATTTTTTGGTCTGCAAATGAGATAGTCACCTTTCAATTAACGTGTTTAATGCACACGTTTTCGATTTAACGCAAGCTAGAAAATATTTTAAAATGCTTAAAACATGTGAAAATTTTGATTTAACGCAAATTGGTGCAAGAGCGTTGTTTTCCAGTCACCCACGCATCAGCATCACAGAACAACTTGAGGAATTTTTCAAGAAAAACCCAAGACCACAGGAGAAAAAAAGAAGAAAAAGAATCAGAAGAAGAATTAGAAGATGAGTGAGCAGGGTATAAATTAATATTAATATTTGAAAATAGTAAATCATTTATTTATCATACAAAAAAACATACATCTTTGTAAGAGAGAGAGAGAGAGAGAGAGAGAGAGAGAGAGAGAGAGAGAGAGAGAGAGAGAGAGAGAGAGAGAGAGAGAGAGAATTATTATTTTCATTATGTGATATCATTTCAACTTATTAAACTTACTAATACAGTATTAATCAAAATTAAGATTTGAAAATTAGTAAGTAATTTTTGTATTATAAAAATGTATTTAGTCATGAAAATAACATCAAAAATAACACAATAATTAGTGATTATTTTCGTTGGAAAATACAAAGAGAGAGAGAGAGAGAGAGAGAGAGAGAGAGAGAGAGAGAGAGAGAGAGAGAGAGAGAGAGAGAGAGAGAGAGAGAGAAAACTACGGTTTTTATATCCAAGTCTAAGTAGAGTATACTAAATGGATTCTTTAACTGAAATAATGTTTCAATGATATTTTGCTGTTTTGTATTAAAGGATATGTATACTGTTTGAGAATGCGTTCCTAATCCTTGACTATGGTTACCATACAGTTTAATAGCGTAAATTAATTTATGCACCCTCCGCTCAGAAACTAGTTCTGCATATGGGGTATCGTTAAAAAGCATAAAAAACTGTTGTAACCTTGGAATTTGCGTTGTAATCTAACCAGAAACTTAGTTTTGTTAATTATGTATACTGGAAACAAGCAATGATTTTTTCATTATTTGCGCTTTTGGACTGTTATAAACTGCGCATCCCAAGCTAGTGTATTCATTCGCTCGGAGACTAGTTCTGCACATGAGGCGTCACTAAAAAAATAAAAAAAAATATGACATAAAAAGTGTCGAAAATCATCATATCCTCAAAATTTTTTTTTGTAATCTAACCAAAAACTTATTTTTATTAATATACTGTGCTAAACTATAAAGGATTCTTATCATAGTATGCGTTTTTTAAAAGCGTCGTTAACTCGGAGCGTCGGAAGCGTCAGTGTCGTAACCCAGGGCGGATTTTTCAATGAATATTTAAGAAAAAGCGTCGTAACCTCGGAACGTCGTAAGCCAGAGCCGTCGTAACCCGAGGACCGCCTGCAATAAAGTTTGTTCATACTTACTTGGCAGATATGTATATATATCTGACAGGTAAGTTTCATGAACAAAACGTAGAGAGTGTAGACACTTGGACAGCTACCTCCCTACTACACCCTTTCCTTGAGGTAGTGACTAATGAATGAGGGTTCATCGGAATCTTGTCAATGAGAGCCTATCCGGTTACGCGATAGAATGTTATTGGGACCTTGTCAATTGGAACTAACCCATTTACGTGACAAAGAGTTTATACATTTCGTCAAAGGGGTCTTACCCGCTACCTGACAAAGCGTTTAGTATCTTGCCTTCCCGGTTCCCGTAGAAATCGAGGAAGGGGCAGGATTCCTGCTCAGAGACTGGGCTTACGGCGGGTAGGACTCGAAGGTTCCCTTAGGCAGCGCCTTCCTAAACACAGAAGAGGAGTTTTATGACACCGAAAACTGCTTCAATTAGATGTTCAAAATTAAAAATATCCATCGTCCTGAACAGCCCTTTCATATGGTGGAAACCAACAGCGAGAGAGGAGAGCAAGGGACCGAGGGCCGAAACTTGTCAGCAAACAAGTCTTATAGAAGGCAGGTCTACACCTTAATAAATGAAGATGATGATGAAGTAGTCTCTTCTTCATTCGTAGACCACTAGCGCGCTCCTGGCTTCCACTGGCGCGCGTTTGGCGTCCACCCGCACGCGCCTGGCGTCCAGCCGAGCGTCCAGTTCTAGCCGAGCGTCAACAGAAGCGTCCAGAAAAGCGTCACGCTCCTGACAGGCGTCATGCTTAGCAGCAAGAGAAACTGCCTTCAGAGAAGAGCGAGAGACATCTCGGTGAGAAATCCGCCTGCGTGAAGCAGTTTGTAATATCTGGCAGCCGACGGAGTGTCCCTTAGGGACGAGCGAGGGGCGTCTTGGCGAGCTGCTTGACTATGCAAAGAAGCTTGCCGGGCGTACAACCTCCTGTTCGCAGTAGAGCGAACGTCACGTAACGTATGCGGAGCGTCATGAGGAGAGGAGGGGGGGAACGTCTTGGGAAGCAGGAAAACAATCCTTGCTACAAGAGTAATGACGTTCCTTCCTCTCAACAGAACGTCGAGTATCTCGAAAGGCGTCCTCGTGAGGGTCTTGCCGAGCGTTTTGATGCATAGAACGCCATCTTGAAGAGAGTCCCGAAGAGGAGAGCGACTAGAGTCAAGAGATGCGTCATTACGAACTTCCTGACGTGACGCGGAGGACATAGAATCGTCAACAGGAGCAACCTGAGAGGCGTTCTGGTGAGCTGCGCGGCGTTCATGAATCGCGCAAGCGTACAAGAAGACGTACGGCGATCGTCGTCAAGACGAACCTTATGGACATTCTTCATCTCTTGACAAAGATGACGGCCGCCTGTGCGACATCTTGCGTCTTTGTTACGCTTACGATATTAAGTTTTTAAGAGGGCGCGAGACCTTCCGAGAGCTCCAACCCCTGTGCGGGGAAGACACCTCGGAGGATGAGAAACAATCCTTCATGATTCGTGCACATGCACGATCTTTGGCAGCCTGGGAAGCATCAACAGGTCCTGCCGAAGGGACGCCAGATCGGTGGGGAGTCCCCGTAACCCTCCTTCGGCTTTCGACTTGCCCACTCCCTGTGTTCCTGGGAGTCCGATCTGACGCCCGCTCCACAACACTAGGGGCACAACACGTCACAACAGTGATTGGAGAGCGAGCACTTTAGATTCCAAAATACGGATGGAATCCACAACAACAGAAAAGGCATTACCTCTCGCAGACATAACCCAATGGCCCGTAGGCCATACTACAGGGTTAGGCAAAACAAAGTCTACAGGAAGGTGAGCAGGTTCACTACCCTGACTTCTGTTTACTGATGCAGTTTTTTTTAAGGAAGACCCCCTGATTCAATCAAGCTCTAATTTGCGTACATACGAATCATACGTCTTCCCTTCGGAATCAGTCAAACTTTCACACTCCTTACATCGATCATTCAATAAAGAAACATGCCCTATACACATCGTGCATACCAAGTGAGGATTTACCGAAGCTTTTGGTAGCCTCACCTTACTCTTGCAGACAACACAGTCTGAAACTAGTCGAACTAGATTCAGACATCTTATGCAAAGGTTAATAAGAAACAATTTACGATAGCGTATGCCTAGCCACAAATCCAAGTCAATAAACCAAAAGACAAAAAGGATACTTAAGCAGCAATGATAAGTTTACAAAATCCAAAGACGGAGATACTGAAAACAGTTGTTGACAGTACCGGTGACAGAGAAAATCTGAACAGAAAATGGGAATGGTTCCTGATACCCGCCTCCCAGCGGTGGGAATGGGTACTAACCACCTGGCCGACCACTGCGTGTGTTGTAGGTTTTAAAATTCTGTCGGACTTCGGAGAATTCAGCTATATATATATATCTGACAGGTAAGTTTCATGAACAAACAGTTGTCTACTTAAAAACATCCGGGTAAGGGACCGTGTTCCGATTGTTGTGATGAAAGTGCCCCAGAATCTGTGGGTACAAGTGGTGTGCGGATTTATCACAGGAAATGGGAAGTTTGTTGACACAAGCGACTCCGTAAACATCGAGATGGCGTCAATCTTCTAAAATAGGGGGAAACACCAGCGACTACCAACCCTTATCACGGTGGACAGGTCTTATTCACTCAATATTTAAATGGTGAAACAAGAATACCATTACAACTCCAAGCATACCATTCAAAAGATGAAGAATTTCGTCACATAATGTGATATATGAAAGCCCCATACGAACTAAAATAAGCATGTGATGCTCTTCGTAAAATATGTTTTCAAGGCAGTTTTGAAATCCAATATGGCGGCTACCGTGGGATGTACAGGTTCTGATCAGTGACGAAAATCATCTTTCCCAGCCTTCCCAGCAATCATTTGAACAATGTTAGCGTATGTATGTAACGTTTATTGATCTTACTCAAGATTGCAGTTGTAATCAGCACAATAAAACATTTTGTTGCCTATATTACTGAAAGTATGAAACTTTTTATTCCCGGGGTCATGGTCTGAACTGAATTCATTCTTACCTTGTAATCGGTGGTTTTTATCCTTACTGCCATCACAACTGAAACTCCACAGTGCTTATTTGATTGTTATTATAAACATTTTGGTCTCAATTCACTCCACATTGCACTTTAAACAAGTTGCTGTTCCTGGTTCCTAAGCGTGCGCGCCACAAACACAGTTACGAACAGCAGACGACAAAACTGCAAAGTTTTATTCCCTAAATTGTTTAACTTTACTCGTTATTTAGTTCAACTTTACTTTGTTATTTAAAAATTTTAATTTAATTCATGTATATTATCCCTTTTTTGCAACCAAATTACCCCGAAAAAACAAATGAATATTGTTATGATACAATAAAGTTTCATACATACTTACCTGGCAGATATACATAGCTATACGACTCCGTCGTCCCCGACAGAAATTCAAATTTCGCGGCACTCGCTACAGGTAGGTCAGGTGATCTACCGCCCTGCTCTGGGTGGCAAGACTAGGAACCATTCCCGTTTTCTAACCAGATTCTCTCTTCCACCTGTCTCCTGCGGAGAGGCTGGGTGGGTCTTCAATCGTATATATCTGCCAGGTAAGTATGTATGAAACTTTTATTGTATCATAACAATATCATTTTCATACATTCAACTTACCTGTCAGATATATACATAGCTGATTGACACCCTTTGGTGGAGGGCAAGAGACAGCTAACTTACTGACTAGACAGGTAAACAACATATGTTGTAGGCATAAATAAACCTTGGTTCCTACCTTATTAGATGGAAGACTTCGTGGCTACTGCCCAGGAGTCTGCTTCATCTCAAGAGCCTTAGCGAGATAGTGATCTGTGGCCAAGAGTTCTTGCTGGTCTGTCGATGGGGTCTTATCCACTTACTCGGCAGAGCCTAACTGGCGTTTGTCAAGGGGTGCTAATCCGCTTATATGACACAGCCTTCGCCTTCTTTAAGGAGCACACAACCGATCCCGATCACCCGATCCTAACCCGTGTTAGTTTCTAAGATTGTTAAGAGTCATCCCCAAACTCTTAGCAAACAACCCACACAAACTCGAAAATCATACATAACAAAATCAAACAAAATATTTTTGTACCCCTCTAAATAGTCAGTTTTTGTCACTCGATTTCCTAATGAAGCGAAGTGAAGGCCGCCAGTGCGACATCTGACACTCCCATGCACAGGAAACACGAGAACACATCCGACAAGAGGGTTACGTACACATAGTTTAAGGATCGGTGCTCTCTCCTTTCACCCAGAACCGTCTGTGCTGACACAAACGGACCTAGAGAAAAACATTTCTCATACGTTACTCGCACATCTTTTTAAATAATGAGATGCAAATACTGAGTTGCATCTCCAATAGGTTGCGTCCAAATATTTTTAAGTGACATATTTCTCTGGAACGCAATTGATGTCGCGATTGCCCTTACCTCATGAGCTCTTACTCTTAATAGATTAAAGAGTCATCTGGGCAGTTCTTATGAGCCTCGGTAATTACACTTCTAACAAAGAAGGCCAAAGCATTTTTAGACATAGGTCTCTTGGGGTCTTTCACCGAGCACCATAGACCATGTTGTGACTTTTCCCTCAGAAAAAGAAGGAAATCCGCAATTTCGGTTACAGAGGTATTGGAAGAGGACAGCTTCTTCGACCTGCACCAGTTTCTGGAAAACTTCCCACTTCGATTGGTACACTCGCCTAGTAGATGATCCGCGGCTCTAGCAATTGCGCTTGCCGCCTTGCGAGAAAACCCCTCGCTCTGACAAGTCTTTCGATAGTCGAAAAGGCAGTCAGAGCAAGAGCGGGAGGTAGATTTGATGGTACCTCTCGAAGTGGGGTTGTTTGAGCAGATCTATCCTGTTTGGAAGAGATCTGGGGAGGTCCACTGTCCACTCCATCACCTCCGTGAACCAATTCGGGATGGCCAATATGGGCTATCAGAGTCATTCTGGTTCCCTTCGAGGCTACAAACTTTCTGACTACTTCCCCCAGAATCTTGAATGGGGAAAAAGCGTACACGTCTAGCCCTGACCAGTCCAGGAGAAAGGCGTCTATTGCATAAGCCCTGGGATCCCTTACCAGGGCGCAAAATGTATCTATCCTTTTGGAGAGAAACGTGGCGAATAGATCTATCTGCGGTTTCCCCCAAAGATACCAAAGGGTCTGACAGACTTCTGAGTGGAGGGTCCATTCTGTAGGAAGGACCTGGAACCTCCTGCTCAGTCTGTCCGCTCTCACGTTCCTCTCCCCTTTGAACAAATCTCGTTAGAAGAACCACGTTCCTTTGATTTGCCCAAATCAGCAGATCTCTTGCCAGTTCGTATAGGGCGAGAGAGTGAGTTTTTTTCCTCCCTTGTTTCTTGACATAAGCCAGAGCGGTCGTATTGTCGGAGTTTATCTGTATTACTTTGTCTTTGACTATCTGCTCGAAGCTCCTTAGCGCGAGGTGAATCGCAAAGAGTCTCCTTGCAATTTATGTGCATGACACCTGCTCTTCCGACCAGGTGCCTGACACTTCTTCGGAAATGTGTCCGAGAGCTGTCCTGTCTTCCAACTCCAACTGCTTCTCAGGAAGAACTGAAGCGGACGGAGATGTAGTCTTCCTAGAGGAAAGAACTGTTCGAGCGAGGAAAGGGTCCCCAGAAGGCTCAACCATTATCCCTCGCTGAAGTACGCTCTTTCTCTAAGAAGTTCAATACTGTGGCACAGCCTTTCCTTACTCTCTCTTGAGAAGGAAATACTCGAAAACCCCGAGAATCCATCTGAATCCCCAGATAGACTACGTTCTGGCTGGGGACCATCTGAGATTTCTCGACGGTTACGATTAATCCTAATGTCTTTGTCAATTCCAGGATTGTTGACAGGTCCTCCAGACACTGCTTTTGAGACCTGGCCCTGATGAGCCAGTCGTCCAGGTATAGGGAGACGTTTATCCCTTTCATGTGAAGGTGTTTTTGACACATTTTTCAATCAAGTCTGTGAAGACTTGGGGAGCCGTAGACAGGCCTAAACACAGGGCCCTGAACTGATAGATCCTTCCCTCGAACATGAAACGAAGGTACTTCCTCGACGAATGGTGAATCGGGACGTGGAAATATGCGTCTTGAAGATCTAGGGTACACCATCCAATCTCCTTGACGGAGAGCTGCAAGTACTGAGGCAGACGTTTCCATGCTGAACTTCTGTTGCTGTACGAATTTGTTCAGCGAACTTACATCCAGTACCGGTCTCCATCCCCCCGAGGCTTTCGCTACGAGAAACAAGCGAATTGTTAAAAAACCCCGGGGAAGCTTTGATCCAGTACCAGCTCTATTGCTCTTTTGTCCCCACATCTGTTCCACCATTTGCCGAAGAGTATCCATCAGAACAGGGTCCCTGTATCTGGCTGACAGTTCCCTCGGTGACGTTTGTCAAGGGGGGCCTGTCCTTGAATGGGATATAATAACCCTTCTTGATTACTGACATCGACCAAGGATCAGATCCTATGTCTTCCCATGCTCCCGCAAAGAAGGTTGTAACCTGGCTCCTACAGGTGTCTGGAGGAAAGATTTCTCATTTTCCCTTCTTAAAGGGACGGAAGGCAGATCTTCCCCTTTTTTCCGTTGATTTTCTTCTGACGATGGATCTAGCCTGAGGGCCTCCTCGAAAGGGCTGCTGTTGTTGAGCTGGCTGGTTAGAGGCTTTCTTTGTTTTCCTCACTAGCCACAGGTCTATTCTTCCTTGAGGATTGCCTTAAAGATCTTGAGTGGCTTTCTCAGTTAGCGAATGGGCAATGTCTCTCACCAACTGCGAAGGAAAATAAATGTTCAGAGAGAGGCGCATACAGCAAAGCGGATCTCTGCGAAGGCGAGACGGCCATAGTGAGAAAGGCACTATGAACCGCTCTCGTTCTTTAGTATTCCCGCACCGAAGAGGGAGCACACTTCCGCCAAACCATCTTGAACCGCCTTATCGATGCATGTAAGGATGCTATGCAAGGTTTCAGGGCTTAGTTGTTCTTTTTCATGGGACTTCTTAGCAATGACCCCAAGGGGGGACCAATCTAGGAAGTTAAATACTTCTAAGGTATGAAAAAGTCCCTTGAGGAGATGGTCCATTTCCAAAAAGGGAAAGACCCCATGTTGCTTTCGCTGAATTTAAGGCATGTCTCCTCGACGAGTCTACGAGACTGGAGAAGTCCGATTCAGCTGAAACGGGCAGAGACAATCCCATATTTTCTCCCGTTTCGTACCATATGCCTCTCCTGCCCCTTAGTTTAGCGGGAGGCATGCAAAAGATCGTCCTTCCTAACTCCTTCTTAGTCTTGATCCAGGAGTCAAGAGATTGTAAGGCCCTTTTCATGGATATGGCCGGCTTCATTTTCAGGAAAGACGAAGACTTGTGTGCCTTCGTACTTGAAAATAGAGAGCGAGGAGAAGGAGGAGCGGCTGGAGTCAATGCATCTCCATATTCTTCTAGAGAAGAGCAGAAAGAACTTTGTAATTCGAAAGCCCTTCTCTGTTAGTAACTTCGTCCTCCGAGACGTCATCTAAATTAATAGCATCGGAAGGAGAAGGCTCCCTTCCCTCCTCTGTCTCCTCTCTTGATTTCTTCCTTTCCGAAGAAGAAGCACTTCTATAAGGAGATGAGCTAGGAGTACTCTCTCCTTACGTTATCATTAGGCGAGTCACGTATCACTGCTTTACGCCTGTTAGACTCCTGTCGGATGTCAAGCTCTTCATGAGGAGAATGCGCCTGGCGTTTAGCAGGAGTATCTCGCTGAGAATACTCCTGAGGCCTGGTAGGAGTATCCTGTTTGGAATACTCCTGGCGCCTGACAGTCGTTACACTCTTCGAATACTCCCGCCGTCTGGAAGGCGCATCTCGCTCCAAATAACTCCTGGCGCCTGTTAGGAGTATTAAGCTCAGAATACTCCTGGCGCTTGGTAGGCGCATCGCGCTTTAGAATACTCCTGGCGCCTGGTAGGAGTAAAAAAGTCTAGAATACTCCTAGCGGCCTGGGAGGAGTATCGGGGGTCAGAGTACTCAAGGCGCCTGGCAGAGTATCTCTTCCCGAATACTCCTGACCTATGGAAGGCGCATCTAGTTCCGAATACTCCTGTGGCTTGGTAGGAGTATCGCTCATGGAATGCGCCTTTCGAATGGCAAGTATATTGCGCTTAGCGGGCGCTATACTCCTATCAGGAGTTCTCTCTTCTCCAGTTGGCTCTTGTTTGCTTGGATGAAGATCTGGGCCTAGAACGACCTACAGTAAAGTCAGGCTCTTTGCGCCTACTTGGCGCCTGGCTCCTAGTTGGCGCCTGACGCTTGGCAGGAGTTACTTCCTTTCCCACGTCTCGCCTGCCTAACGCACCGCCCTCCCAGAGATGGCCGCTTGTGCGACAACTCCCCTGGAGGGTTCGTCGCGCCGACAGGAGATCGGTATTTGGATCTCTTAATCGGAAGCCTGTCATCTTTTTTACGAGTAGCTCTTTAGAAAGTACTCCTACCAAAGACGCTATTTGCTCCTGTACATTCATCAAAATTTTCCTGGTCGAAGGCTCATTCGAATCAGGAGAAGGAGATCTGGAAGGCGCTCGAGAGTCTTTTCCCTTCCAAGGATCTAAGTCCTTTCTAGCTTTCTTGATTACCGAAGGCGCCTCCTCTTCAGAGAAGCGCTCGGGGCTAGAATTGAGCTCAGGTTCTTTCCAATTCCTTTTTAGCGGACGTGAAAGCTTCGATTCCTTCCATCCTCTTCTCGGAGAAGGCGAACTAGATGATGAAAAGCACTCACGAAGGACGCTTTTCCTATAGCTGTCCCTGGCAGTCTGAGATGTATAAGATTCTGCCGAAGGGACGCCTGATCGTTGGGGATTCTCCACGACCCCGTAAGGCTTTCGACTTTCCTTCTCCTCTGGGCCAGGGAGCTTGGAAGAGGTCTAGGCCTGGGAGCATCGCAGAGACGACCAGACGCTCCCTACACTGGGGACACTAAACATCACTCGAGAAACCACATTCACTTCTCTTACCTTCCAATGCTTCCATTTTCTCTTGCATTTTTTGAAGGGAAGCTCTGAGTTTCCGCTATTTCTGAGGCGGAATCAGGGATTAACTTGTGAACGGGCTGAAATAGAATGGGCATAATTAAGAGAAGAAGAAGAAGCTACAGAACTACTAGACATTTTCCGGCTTTTGTAAGCCGCCTTCCTCTCTCTATCTTTCTCTAACTTCTTCAAGTAAGAAGTCAGATTCTTCCATTCTTGCGCACTCAATCTCTCACACTCGTTACACGTATTCCTCAATTGAGCATTCAACCCTTCTACAACCACTGCATGTAGTGTGAGGATCTACCGAAGCTTTCGGAATCCTCACCTTACAGCCCTCATTCACACACACTCTGAAGCTAACACTAGAATCAGACATATTCACGAAAATCCAAAGCGAAGTCCAAAAAACAGTCCACGATAGCGAATGCCAAACAACGATCCAAGTACGTCACCAAAAATCAGTCGAAAGATGATCAAAAGCGTTGTGAAAAAAGAATTCCAGTCAGGAGGAAGTAACCACAATGTTGATAACTACCGGCAACAGAGAGAATCTGGTTAGAAAACGGGAATGGTTCCTAGTCCTGCCACCCAGAGCAGGGCGGTAGATCACCTGACCTACCTGTAGCGAGTGCCGCGGAATTTGAATTCTGTCGGGGACGACGGAGTCGATAGCTATGTATATATCTGACAGGTAAGTTGAATGTATGAAAATTACAGATATTTGTAAAGTAGATACAATCAAATGTTTCTAACGTTTTCGTACATCTGGTTGCCGAAAACCATAGAGGAACGACTACAGATAAGTGGATTATAGTAGTACCTTGAGATGATATTGTTAAACTACAATAAAGTTTTGTACATACTTACTGGCAGATATATACTTAGCTATAGTCTCCGACGTTCCCGACAGAATTTCAAATCTCGCGGCACACGCGACAGGTAGGTCAGGTGGTCTACCTTACCCACCCGCCGCTGGGTGGCGGATGTACGAACCGACTCCCGTAAGCTTGTCAGATTTTTCTCTTCCACCTGTCTCCTGAGGGGAGGCTGGGTGGGCCATTAATCGTATATATCTGCCAGGTAAGTATGTACAAAACTTATTGTAATTTACCAATATCATTTTTGTACATGAACTTTCCCCTGACAGATATATACTTAGCTGATTGGCACCCTTGGTGGAGGGTAAGAGACAGCTCAATAATACAGGTAAGACGGGAAACAACTAATGTTGTAGGATATAAAAACTTGGTTCTCACCTTTTCAGGATGAAGACTTCATAGATACTATCTCTGAGTCTGCATTGCCTGGAGAGCTACAGCTAGGACGTGACCTGATGCTGAAAGACTCTCGGATCTACCACTGGGATATGTGATCCCCTATTGTGGTAGAATCCAAGTCGGATGCTGTTAGAGGGGACCTTGTCCGCTTACCTAACAGATCCTTACCACTACCTCTGCAAGGAGCCAAAAACCCACCAGACCACCTAACCAAAATACAAAGGGTTCAATATTACGACAAAAAAGAGGTGCCCTCCTGCAACCTCTTTCAGACAACCAAAAACAACAATAACATATAGGGTAACATATAAAAAATTTACACAGGATAAGTTTCAGCTCCCTGCCCCAGCACCGAATCCGCCGATACGAAAGGACCCAAGGCGAAGCATTTATCATATGTGATTTTTACATCACGTAGGTAGTGGTTTGCGAAAACCCGATTGGCATCTCCAAAAAGTCGCCTCCATCAAGTTCCGCACAGACATATTTTTTCTGAATGCAAGCGAAGTTGCGATGGCTCTCACCTCGTGAGCTTTCACTTTCAGTAGTCTAAAATGATCTTCCTTACAGGCAACATGTGCCTCTGTAATAAGGCTTCTCAGAAAAAAGGAAAGAGCATTCTTCGACATGGGCCGAGAGGGTCCTTTACGGAGCACCAAAGCACATCTTGATTAGCCTTAAGTTGTTCCTTCCTAAATTAAGGAAATACTTCACTAATTCTCCATGGGGCAGGGCAAAAGTTCTTTTCAGGCTCTTCCCCTACTAGAAAAGATAAACTACGAACTTCAAAGCTCCTGGGCCAAGGGCGTGATGGGTTTTCATTCTTTGCCAGGAAACTTGGAAGAAATGAACACACCATAGAATCTTCCTTAAACCCTACATTGCCCTCAATAGCTTGGAGCTCACTCACTCTCTTAGCTGTAGCTAGGGCCAAAAGGAAGATAGCCTTCTTACGTCAAATCCTTGAAAGAGGCTAAGCCAGGAGGTTCGAATCTAGACGATCCAAGGAATTGTAGGACTACGTCTAGATTCCAGTTCGGTACTACATGAGGACGCTTAATGGTTTCAAATGATCTAATAAGATCATGCAGGTCCTTATCATCGGATATATTTAAGCCTCTATGCCGAAATACCTGCCGCCAACATACTGCGGTATCCCTTAATAGTTGACACAAACCAGATGACATTCTTCTTTGAGGAAAATAAGGAAATCCGCAATTTGGGTCACAGAGGTACTGGAAGAGGAAATGTTCTTCCTCTTGCACCAACGTCTGAAGACATCCCACTTTGACTGGTATACACGCAAGGTGGAAGGTCTCCTCGCTCTTGCGATTGCTTTAGCAGCTGTTGCTGAAAAGCCTTTTCGCTCTGACCAAACTTTGGACAGTCTGAAACCAGTCAGACTGAGAGCGAGGAGATTTTTGTGGTACCTGTCGAAGTGGGGTTGTCTGAGTAGATCGCTCCTTAGCGGGAGCGATCTTGGAAGGTCCACCAACCATTCCAGTTACCTCTGTGAACCATTCTTGGGCGGCCAAAAGGGAGCGATTAAGGTCATTCTCGTTGAATCGGACTCTACGGAACTTCTTGATGGTTAGCCCAGGATCTTGAAGGGGGGAAACGCGTAGACGTCGAGTCCGTTCCAGTCTAGAAGAAGAGCATCTATTGCTACTGCCTCTGGATCTGATATCGGAGAGCAGTAAGGATCCAGCCTCTTGTTCTTTGACGTGGCAAAGAGGTCTATGTGTGGCCTGCCCCATAACTTCCACAGGCTCTGGCATACATCCAGATGAAGGGTCCACTCTGTGGGAAGGACCTGATCTTTCCTGCTGAGGAGATCTGCTCTTACATTCCTTTCTCCCTGCACGAACCTGGTGAGAAGCTTGATTCCTCTTTCTTCTGCCCACAGAAGAAGGTCTCTTGCTGTCTCGTACAGGGAGAAGGAATGCGTCCCCCCCTGTTTCCTGATGTATGCCAGAGCTGTAGTGTTGTCCGCGTTGACCTGCACTACCGATCTTCTGACTTTGGGCTCGAAAGCCTTCAGAGCCAATCACACAGCCATCAACTCCTTTCTGTTGATGTGCCAGGCTACCTGGTCCCCCACCCAGGTACCTGACACTTCGCTGGTTCCCAGAGTTGCACCCCACCCCATGTCCGACGCGTCGGAGAACAACACCGGAGGTTGGGGTCTGTGATTGAAGAGACAGTCCCTTCGCAAAGAGGTTGGGATCTGTCCACCATAAGAGATGTTTCTTGATGTCCTGGGATAACGACAGGGAGAACGTCAAATCCTGAGAACGACGACTCCAATTCCGATGAAGAAAGAATTGGAGTGGTCTCAGGTGCAACCTTCCTAGGGAAACGAATTGCTCCAGAGAGGAGAGCGTCCCCAGCAGACTCATCCCCTCCCTCACTGTGCATACTTCTTTCCCTAAGAAGGTTGGTTGTTACTCTCTCGAATCCTCGGGCTATCCTTTCCTGCGAGGGAAAAGCCCGAAAAACTCAGAGAGTTCATCTGTATCCCGAGATACACACACTCTTGCTCGGGAAATTAGTGATGACTTCTTGAAATTGACGAGAAGTCCCAAAGCCTTCGTCTAATTCTAAAGTTACTTGTAAGTCCTTCAAACAACGATCTTCTGAATTGGCCCTTATTAGCCAATCGTCGAGGTACATGGATATCCTCACCCCTTTCAAATGAAGCCATTGAGCCACATTCCTCAAAATCCCCGTGAACACTTGAGGGGCCGTCGAGAGGCCGAAACACAGAGCCCTGAACTGAAAAATTTTCCCCCCATCATGAATCTGAGAAACTTCCTCGAGGAAGGATGGATCGGTACGTGGAAGTAAGCGTCCTGTAAATCCAAGGAAACCATCCAGTCCCCTGGACGAAGTGCTGCCAGCACTGATGAAGGCGTTTCCATCGTGACTTCTTCTTTTCTACGAAGAAGTTCAGGGCGCTTACATCCAACACCGGTCTCCATCTGAGGACTTCGGAACTAGGAAAAGGCGGTTGTAGAAGCCCGATGAATGATGGTCTGTCACAGTTCGATAGCCCCCTTCTCCAGCATCTGATCTACTGCTAGATGGAGAGCTTGATTCATGATGGGGTCTCTGTACCTGGCCGTCAGTTCCCTTGGGATGGCCGTCAAGGGAGGTCTTTCGACGAAAGGGATGAGATAACCTCTCCTCAAAATAGAAAGGGTCCAAGGATCCGCCCCCTTTTTGGGCCCAGACTTCTGCAAACTCTAAGAGTCTGGCGCCCACCGTTGATTGAAGGACTTGCAAGTTATTTGGGGGCTTTAACAGACTTGGCGAAAGTCTTACCCCTTCTTGAAGGTCTACGACCTCTAAACGTAGAGGTTCTTGATGAAGATGCCCCTCGAAAGGGTTCTCGAACACAATTGCCTTTTCCTTCTTAGCCTTGGTAGGGAAGGAAGGGCGAGGTTTTCTTGCCGACTGTGCCAAAAGGTCCTGGGTGGCTTTGGCCGAAAGTGACCTCGAAATGTCCTGCACTCGATGTTTCGGGAACAACTGAGTAGACAGAGGAGCAAACAGCAAAGAAGACCTCTGAGCATGGGAGAGACCGACTTCGTTTAAGAAGGAACAATAAACCGACCTCTTCTTCACGATCCCGGCCCCATAAAAAAAAAGGGAGGCGATTTCACTCGCTCCGTCTCTTACCGACTTGTCCATACAAGACAAAAACACACATAAGATCTTCTGGCGAAATTGACTCTGGCACTTCAATTTTCTTGGCTAGGACTCCCACGACCAATCAAGGAAGTTAAATACTTCTAGCACTCTAAACATACCTTTGAGCAAATGATCCAATTCCCCCCCCCCCATTCATTGCCCAAGTCGTCTTAGCAGAGTTAAGGGCAGTTCTCCCGTCGGCGAATCTACCAGTGCCGAAAAATCCGAATCAGCCGAAGACGGTAGAACCCAAATCCTAAAGGGCTCTCCTGGTTTCGTACCAGAAACCAGCGCGTCCTGATAACTTCGAAGGAGGAAAAGCGAACATCGTTTTCCCCGCTTCTTCTTTGGAAAGCCATCCAGGAACCAAAACTCCTCAGGCCTTCTTCATAGAAAGAGTTGGCTTCATCCTCACACAAGAAGAACTCTTCGCTGTCTTCGCGTTGAAAAAAGTGAGTGAGGAGAAGGAGGAGCCGTAGGCGTAAGGGAATCCCCAAAAACCTTGTAAAAGTAGCTTCTGAAGCTTCTTGTAAGAAGAGACAGCAGCAGAAGTGTTCGGTTTTTCCTCATCCGAACCTTCTAGGACGTCTTCTCGAGGCGAGCGCGGGAAGATCCTTATGTGACGAAGGGATCCTAGCAGGAGTTGAGCGAGAGGTTGGAGAACGCCCTCTCTTAGAAGAGTTCACATCCACTGGAGAACGATGAGAAGATCTGGGAAGTCTAACGATGAGACTCCCTCTTCGAGGTATTACGGAATCTCAGCCGAAGGAGAGGTAGGGCTCCTACTCCGAGAATCCTCGGAAACATCCACAGGGCGCTTACGAGGAGGCGAGCGCCTACTATACTCTAT
>NC_087220.1:56498022-56523098 GCF_015104395.2 Macrobrachium nipponense
ACCTCACCAAAAGCCAGACACCTGAACCCTCATAACACGTTTAAACGACTGAATACTCTAAAGGCAACAGTAATCCCTTAACACTTACCAGTATTGCAGAAAATCAGACTAAGTTCATCAAAACAGGTGTGAGGTAATCTTGTAAGTAATTAAATTAATCAAAGGGCATCACTCCATCAACAACTTTCAAACTCTAAGTATTTCCCTGATTTCAAAAAGTCTAAGTACTTCCCTGGTTCTAAGTCACTTCAAGTTACTTGAAGGAAAGCAAATCAATTACCACTCTATTTTTCTACCTAACATAAATATAGTCATAATCATCATAATTATACTGGTGTAATAATAAAACACTTAAAAAATTTTAAATACAAATTTATTATTAAATTCAAAATTTATAGTTGAAATTCACAAGGATCAGGGAAAATTACTGTTACTTGAAAACAAAGTAAAGTTTAATTAATTCTTGAATCAAAATTAAGTAATTAAATTCAAAAATTAATTTATCACAAAATTTCAAGAAAATTAATTTAATCAAAATTCAAAAGTGTTAGCAATAATTGAAAATTTGAAATTAATTCACAAGTAATAATTGAAATCAGAAATTAATTCACAAGTAACTAAACAACAACAAAACTTGAAAAAGAATTCTAAGTAATGCAAATCAATTCACAAGTGTTTAAATTTAATTTAATGTACAATGATAGAGCAATGAAATAACTAAGTCAATTAAATTGTGAATGCAAATGAAAATATAAAATAAAAACAAAAAGACACACTTCAATAAGAAAATGAAATAGTGCACAAACAATGGGAACAAATCACAAACACAACAAAACTCAGCAATGTGTTAAAAGTGTAAATGTTTTCACTCAAAAAACACTGTAACCAACAGTTTTTTACCAAACCTTCGTAAACAATCTGTTATCAGTTAAGAACCACAGTTCCTATCAGTTATTAGTTATTAGTTATTAGTTAACCCCAACACTTTTCCCATTAACTTTTAGTTATTAGTTAAACACAATTCCTATCCGTTATTAGTTATTCACTGTTTCCTACAATTATTAGTTGCAACTAATAAAAAATATACAACACTTTACTTGTATACCAATTTCTTTCTTCTTTAGCTGCAGCTTGTATACACTTTCACAAAAACCAGGCGCCGTACGAAATGTTTGTTCAGATTCCACAAAGAAACTAAATAATACTAAATAAACTCTAAGAAATATCAAATATGAAATTCTCACAAGTTACGAGTGACCAATTTATGTTACGTTAATATAATCTCGATGTCAAGGGAGAGAGAGAGAGAGAGAGAGAGAGAGAGAGAGGGAGATCTAACTGCCTCGAGGTTCTATGATCGAATGAAATCTCTTTCTTTACGGAAAAGCTGGAGAGGGTCAGATTTCAGTGTCAAAACGTTTCTTGGCACGACAAGCCTTCCAGAAAGTTCTGAAACTCTGATGCAATCTTACATACAAAATGTGCAATACCCACGTGGGACTTGACAAAGATATACACTACAAGACGAGTCTGTTAAAAAAAGAAAGACGTACCTGATTGAAACGGAGGTTGAGAGATAATTAAGATTGGCATGACAACAACGCAAGAACTCCACTCGATCGCTATTAAATGCGCTGACAGAGTAGGGAAGCAAACGGAGATCTCTCTCTTTACGTTATATATATATTCTTTTACAAGACGTTAATGCGAAATCTGAACACACATTTAAAACATCCTATTCTAAGCTATCTAGGACTCTGAAAAAATGTTACACAATCTACATGATATTTCAAAGAGGGGAAACATGCATTTTGAAAGTAGCAATATATATATATATATATATATATATATATATATATATATATATATATAATATTATTAATGTGGTGTCTCATAATGGAGTTGGAATTAATCTTGGGCGGGTGACCCTTTTTTTTTGTGGGGTTATGGATTTTTCGAGACAAGATTTGGAGATTTTTTGTGGTTCTTTATTTTGGTTTCGTGACATATTTAGAGGCGAGTGTCATTACTGCATACGAGTCCTATGGAGATGTGTGCATTTTTTATGTTCACAAGTGTGTTATTCTTGGATATAATGGTGGCAAAGTCATGTTGAGAGAATAAGTCTTCGAGTCAAAATCAAATTTTTGAGAACAATAAGTCATATCCTGGAGTTAGTTAATTCTGTGAAATGTGTTAGCTAGGCCATTTCTATTGAATCATGAGTTTCCAAACTTGTGTGTTTGACTGGACATTTTTATGCTGCTGTTCGTTCGAGCATACGTACGCAGGTGAATTTTTCTGCTGACAAGCTATGTGATGAGCGCTGTGCATGTTGCCTTTTCCTTTTCCTTTAGTGATCGGTGATAGCATCAAGAATTTTTTGCAATATCTGGAAATGTTGACAATAGCATTTCCACGAAAGCGCATGGGTTAAGAAGTTTAGGGGCCTTTCTTCTTGGCAAACTTCCGTAAACTTTACATCATGGAGCATTTATTGGAATAAAAAACGCGGGAGTTATGCAATATTATACATGTATTATGTATTTTGTGATTGGGGGAAATCTACTTGTGATTATCTTTTATTTATTTTTCTTCGTTTTCCTATGAGAGATGTAATTGGGGGATTGAGTTTTAAATAGCATTTCTTTTTTTTTTATTGGGAGATGTGATTTTTCGGGAGTTGTTATTTACGTAAATGGGAGTTTGACATTAAGTCTCATTGTGATTAATTATTGAGCAGTAAAGGGGTTTTTGCGTTAAAAGTTGAGATTTTTACTGATTTTGTGGGTTGTTCAAATATCAGAGCCTGAGAGAAAATTTTTTGGGTCTGGGTGTGTTACGTGATTCTTTTTTTTTCCTTGGGCTCATTACGATTTTTTTTTCTTTTTTTTTTTTATGAGAACATTCGAGTTTGAAATGTGAGTGCATAAGTCCGTGGAGTTGCTGTGATTTCTGAGTTTGTGTGTGTGCTGATGTGTGAGTTTGGAGAATTGAGTTGGAGAACTTATTTGATTGTTTTTTCTTTGAGAGTTGTGATAATGACTTATGATCTAGTAGTCATATTGAAGGGAGTTAATTGGGAGAGTGTTCAGTTAGTATTTCTGACTTTTTTGAGATCATTGTTTGATAGAAGTAGTATGGTCGGTGGGTTAAATTTTCTTAGATGACAATGACTTGACTGACATACTAACACAACAAAAAAAAGTCATTTCCCGACGCCAGCAAGACGTCCACCAGCCGTGCAGAGAGTGTTGCTGTTATTTTACCCCAGGGTGATTACGAGAGTCTACAGAGTTCAACGTGTCTTTTGGGGATCTGCAGAAGTCGTGAGAAGTCTTCTACAATGAGGGAGGCATTCCGTCTTCCTACAGTCTGCTACTGTCTGTGCAGCAAGTTGCAGACAAGCAAAGAGGGATATTCAAGAATCTAAAATGCAGAAAAAATGAGAGAAAATGCGTCTAGTGCTATTTGGAGATTAAAGCGTAATATACTTTATTTTATAATGCCAGAGACGTGCAGTTATTTCTTATATTTTATTTTGTGAGCTTGCCAGTGTGTTTTGTATTATATAAGCTATTTTGGCTGGCGGGGAGGGAGCTAGCATGGACAGTGGCCGAGCCGTGAAACGTCCTAGGGTTTTTGATAAATTAATAATATTTGTCCATATGTTCTCTATGACCTATGGAATGTGAAGAACAGTGAGAGGCGACGACCCGAGAGTAGCTTATCAATGAGTTTCTATGGGTGGCATGAGATAAAAATGCTTAGTTAGACAAGTCAATGTACGACAGTTTTATGAACTCTTCTCAAAGTGCCTTTGTGAAACTGGATGCAACTAGTGTTGCGAGGCGCTAACGAACTGTGTTGTTCGTATGTGCGTGAGATAAAAATGCTTAGTTAGACAAGTCAATGTACGACAGTTTTATGAACTCTTCTCCAAAGTGCCTTGTGAAACTTGGGATGCAACTAGTTTGTTTCGAGGCGCCTAACGGAACTGGGTGGTTTCGTATGGCGCGTGTGCCTCTTCCTTTTAATAGTTTCTTATACACAAGTCTATGGGGGGATTTTGATAGAGCGTCTTCGAGAGAAAGGCAAGATGCCGTGGTGCTCACCAGGGAGTTTTTGTGACATAGTGTTTAAGTGTCCGGCTGCTTGGGTGAGTGTTGAAGTACTTTAGCCGAAGGCTGGCTTATTATCTGTTTGACATTTTTTATGATAATATCCAATATTTAGTCTCTGATTGTTAAGCTTGTGTGTGTACTTACCGGGATGTGTTCTGTATCTATGAAACAGACGGTTCTGGCAGAACTGGCAATGGAGGGGGACAAAGAGTTCCCAGATGGGTGTAGACTTTTTGGTGACTAATGGTGACTGCCATTACTATTAGACATTTTACTGTTGCGTGGGTTCTTTTTTTGAGTTTAGTCCTGTAAGACTTGTATTACTTGATTGATTAATTATTTATTCGTTGTTAATAAATGTTAATGTTATGATGCGACTCTCTCATTTTCATTACCTGTTAGAATGGAGAGAAAGAGGTGGAGAGAGAGAGAAAGAGAGAGATTGCTTAGGGAGAGAGAGAGAGAGGAGTTGCCGAGAGAGAGAGAGAGAGAGGCTGTGTGTAATACTGTGTGTTGGTTTGCCTGACGTTCGTGCTGCACGCTTACCTAATGTAATGCGGGAATCTCCCCATTACAGAATTTTGTGACAGTGGTGTTACATATATGATATATATATATATATATATATATATATATATATAGTGACTGGTAAAAATCCTCTGTTACAACAGAATTCCATCTAATAAAAGGAGCCCATAAAACAAAAACACCAAAGTATAGAGAGAAAAGTACTATATTTCAGAGACTGCTGAAGAGAGAGACAGCAGTCACTGAAATATAGTACTTTTTCTCTCTATACTTTGGTTTGGTGTTTTTATGGGCTCCTTTTATAGATAACTATATATATAGTGTGTGTGAAGCGTGGGTGTAATTTACTAACGAGCTTAAATATTCATTACATATATCTACTTGTATATATATATATATATATATATATATATATATATATATATATATGTATATATATATATATATATATAGTATATATATATATATATATATATATATATATGTGTGTGTGTGTGTGTGTGTGTGTGTGTGTGTGTGTGTTTCAAAAATTTTATAGAAAAACCAAGAGCTTTACACAAGAGTTGCTCGTAACCTTGAATGTTTTCTTTCACAGTTAAATAAAAGCACAAATTCTTTAGAATTATTTATTCGTATGAAAATTAAGATTACGAAATGGCATAGATACAACTCCGATGGCTGAAGTCCTGTTCCCAATCGCTAATCATAAATTGATAATTACCACTGCTTGTGGTGGAAAGACCTTCACTCAATGAAATATTTGAAAATCTATGGATTCTGAAAACAAAAACAACAGGCTATCATTGAGTCCAACAATATCTAATAAAAAAAAGACTATTCTCATGTAAAAATTGAGTATATCGTTGACCAACTTGTTACTGAAATTACCTAAATCAGCTGCGTGAAAGAACCAGAAATTGAATTAGTGCCTTCCACTAAACTACTGTCTTCCTTAACAATTAGCAACTGCCTAAAAATCAAAAGAGCAATTACACAAATGGTAATAAAGTTCCAAATATTTACACACATTTATGGATAGCAATAATTTTATGAACAAGAAGATTCCATAGAAAATTATAGGTTCTGAAAGCGTGGCAATAATTAAAAATAATTATAAACCCCCTAAGCTAAGCTTTACCATACGCCACAAATCATAGGAAACTTACTGGGCAGGAAAGGTTCAACCATTGACTCCATTGAAGTGTTGATGACGTCGGCTGGGGGTCGGCATCAGGTGAGTCTCGTAGGTCGGGAACAGGCGGTAGTCGTCAGGGGTCGATCCGGTATTTCTTGTTTTTCTTCTTTTCTGGTTTTTCCTTTAGGCGTCTCCATGTTTCGGCCACCTTTTCTTTATCGGTGTCCGATAAATGCCATTTATGGGGAGGAATACGGATTCAATGATGCATGCACTTTTTTTTTTCTCTTGTAAGACTTCTCCCCTTTCTACACACCACTGACAATCAGTTCGGGTTTAAAGCAAACCACTCAACCGACACCTGCATCTACATACTGAAAGAATTGCTGAACTACTACCTATCATCAGCATCTCCGGTTTTCCTGTGTTTCGTAGATGTGAGAAAAGCATTTGACAGAGTAAACTACCTGAAGCTATTCCTGAAGCTGCATAAAAGGGGCACACCCCTATATCTAATTGGCATTTTACATTGCTGGTTCTCCACACAGCAATTCTGTGTCAAATGGGGCAACGTATTATCGTACACCTTCGGCTCCTAACCGGGGCTTGGTTCGGCAAGGGGCCATTCTCTCTCCATACCTGTTTAATACGTACACAGAATGCCTTGAATGTCAAACTGAACCTCACTCCCAATCGGATGCACTGTCAATGAAACAACTATTAAACAACCTCTGTTACGCCGACGATATGGTTCTGATTTCCCATCAGTGCATGCCTCCAACGACTCATGCGGGAACCTTTTCCGCCAATATGCATGAGAATTTGATATAATCTACACGAAACCAAGACCCAGTGCATGTCGCTGCTCCCGAGATCGCTTAAGCATATTGCAGAACCACAAATTTTCCTCGGAAACCATCGGCTGGAATTTGTGCGCGAATTTCCGTATTTGGGTCACATTATTACCGACGACCTAAAAGATACGGCAGACATTGAACAGAGGCGTCGTAAACTATGTGCAACTGGCAACATGATTGCAAGGAGGTTTGCCTTCTGTCACCGAGACGTGGAAAACTGGCTTGCTCTTCCGCTCGTACTGTTACAGTATCTATGGGTGTTTCCCGTCTGGACGACCTATACCCGAGAGACCATGAGACGTATCACTGTTGTGCACAATGACATTCTGAGACGCCTCACAAACACTCCACGCTACCACTCCGCCACACAGATGTTCTTAGAAACCACCTGGACAATTTAAAAATCAATTGTAAGGCGAAACAATGTCCAAGCCTGAGGTAACCCGAGTTAGAAACAGCGGCAACTCGCTCATACAAAGCATCCTAAGGAGTGGGAAGCAAGAAGAAGATCTAAATTGTGGGAAGATGGGAAAATGAGGCCTTTGTCCCCTAAAGGACTTAATCTCTGTATTAGCAAGATGTCATCTGCAGATTTTGTCATTATTATATTTATTGCTGATATTTTATTTTTTCATTATTTCTGTGATTACTATCAAGTTAAAGTTTATATATATATATATATATATATATATATATATATATATATATATAGTGTTGTGTGTGTGTGTGTGTTGTGTGTGTGTATATTATATATATTAATGTGTGTGTGTGTGTATATATATATATATATATATATATATATATAGATTATATATATATATATATATATATATGTGTGTGTGTGTGTGTATGTATGTATGTATATATATATATACATTCAATTTATGTATTTAGCCCTCTGGACCAGACTACTGTAACCACCTAAGGTCTCTAGTGAAATTTAAGCTATATAATTTGTGCACTAACTGTTATAACTCTCAATGCATTTTTTTTGCTCACCAATATTATTACTATTACCAGTATTATGATTACTTTTTATCTTTTATGCTACCTCAGCTATTTTGTGGATAAGTGCCGATTACTAATTTTTTTCCTATCATGTTGACTCATATATACTAGATTGTGTATGTTACTGTGTATTTTGTATGTTCATTGTATATGGTCTTGAACCGAAATAAAGGATATTATTATTATTATTATTATTATTATTTTAAATTATGCATTAGATTAGGAGGTAATTTATCCACATCGGCCTATTCGCTCCATCTTCCCCCTAACCCCCAACCCTCTATAGCATGACAGCAGCGATAGGTAGATAGAGATAGTGATTATATTAAAAATTTCCCTCACCAACGAAGCTATAAAATGGTTCTCGACTCGAAAGAAATTTTCGGCTTCAGAATAACGTTTTCTTTCATTTCCCACAATATTTTTGCGTAACTCGTGTTTACACCCTGTATATATACACACACAAACATACATATATACTTCTTATATATAAAATACATACAATGTACATGTGTATATATACATATATGCATGTATACATATGTATATATATATATATAAACATATCATACATTATAAATGTGTATATATACATGTACACAGAAACACTAAATGTTTTCCATTCTGGATGGGAACAAATATACGGAAAAAATTGTTTGCAAACAATGGCTGCAAACAACGTCTCCTAGTGTGGAGAGGCCTTAAGGTTCATTTTCTGCGCTCTTTCAAGGGATACCGGTGATGGATTGGTGTTGGGAGAAGGAGGGGGGGGGTGGGGGGGGGGGGGGGATGTGGGCTCCCTCCAGACACCCAAAAATATACACCCATGGCAAGCAAATTTGATACATAGGCCTAAAGGCGTATTTATACGTGACTTCTATATAGATATCGACGTATGAGACAATACTTGACATTATGGGCTCATAATTAAAATCACGTCCAAGACTATATACTAGAACGTCTCAGTGGGTCCTGTGTGTGTGTATGAGAGAGAGAGAGAGAGAGAGTAGGTGGGAGGAATTCCTCTCACAACGATTTTATGCTCTTATTATGTTATGCAATATAGACGTACATATTTTTTTTTACAAAATACATGGGCATGCGAATGAATACAATTGGTTTTCACATGAATACAAATACAGTAACATAGTTCCTGTGTGTCGATTACCTGACAGACGGCAATACTCAGTGAAAATCAATCAATTGCGGGCTATTATATTTGGAATTTATTTTTGACAACGAACTTGATCACTACAATTGAAGTGTTTTTATATCATGACAAAACCTTGCAAGTCAGTTTCTTGCATTCCGTGGTAACTGTATAACTTGTCCTTTTCCCTAAACCAAAAGCAAAGCACGGAGATCAGAACATTATACTTATATTTGGACCTTGTACATTTTTCCCGTTTGCACAATGCAAAATTTGATTAGGTTATATATATTAGTATACTATATATATATATATATATATATATCATATATATATATATATATTATATATATATATATATCCTCCCTGTTTAAAATTTGCATGTCTGTATTTATGTAAGAATTTGAGAGAGAGAGAGAGAGAGAGAGAGAGAGAGAGCTCCCATATCACACTGTCCGATTGATTGGTTTTGGCTACGTCTTCAGATTTAGTCCGAGAACCATGATAAAAGGCAAAACTTGATCTAGTTTAGTCGTTACACGTATACTTGAATTTAAGGGCAAGTTACTATACCTACGCTGAGTCCAACAATAAGTATAGGCTACTTTCATCAAGTTTAAGTCAGTTCTCGTGTGCAAAGCATAGCGCCTGTACTCCACGACTCTGACCTCGTGGCGGGGGTAGGAGGATACCGGCCTCCGGGGACCGGGTGCGGAGGCAGGCAGGCACAGGGCCGCCACAGGCAGGCAGCCAGTTAGCCATGAGATGTGACCGCGAAAGGGTTGCCCCACCCTTATCATCTCGCACGTGGATAGCCTTCCTGTCCTAGTCATGGAATGGGTGAACGAATCATCATGAAGAGGGGAGTAGTGATGAAGGTAGGGAGGATACCAATTACTATTGCTGCTTTTGAACAACAAGTTTTTTTTTTTTATTCGATGACTGCATGAAAAGTATCTCTATCTTTTTATATACCTATATATAAAGAGGCTCTATAGACAGACGTTCTACCTTTATACCTTTTTTTCAGGAAAGACTGAGGAGAATAAGTTTGGCGCGAATTTTCCATTAGTACATATAGGCCCTAGTATATAGCCCCTCTTGCTTTTGTATAGTAAGATAGTAGGTGTATTTTTTTTCCTTTTCGACAGGTGTGCCATGAATAAGTTTGATGGAGAAGAAAGAGGAGAGAGAAAGTTTTGATAGTTATAATACGTTTTATATAAATCATTGACCGGCGTGTCCTGAATAGTAGTAGTAGTAGGAGAAGTAGGCCTATCTTTGATGGGTATCTTTGTTCGGTATCTCAGGCATCTATATTAAATTCAGAAGCAGTTTATATTCACATCGACCTAGCTACGTAATCGCCGGTTTATAAACAGGGAGTTCACTGTTGCAAAACCCGCAGTTATAAACATGTTAGCTGCCCATTCCACATGACGGGAATGGTAAGGCTATTTGTCTGTCTTCCAATTCCTTGCTCGCAAAATGAATAAGGAATCTGACACAGATTTGTAGTAAACCGACAGACAAACAGACAGATGGACAGAACACGCTCTAGACGGTAAAATCGAGGAAGCTGTTTAGAGGAACAGTGCGAGGATACCGAACACCATGGGAGCCATATCTCCCCCCCACCCCCCCCCCCCCCAATATCCGTGACTACTTAGACACCATCGGCGCCATCCCCCTAACCCCCACCCCATATCCGTGACCACTCCGACATCTCTTGTACGCTCCACCTCTGACCTCTCCCATTTGATAGCGGTTATTTTTAAAAAGGAAATTGACCTCTCCTTTTGCCCTCATCATATCCATTTTTTTATTAGTAAATTAATTGCATTTTACACGATCTCGCCTACGTTTTAACCTTTTATTCTTGCGCAATTTGGACGATTTAAAAAATGAACGGCCGAAATTTAGCGTACACACAATAAGACGTTATAATCGGTATATTTCACCGTCAGTTTCGTACGAGACGTAACTGGGGTTGTTAAAGGCAGTAATAGACCTATAGCGATAAGATCAGCTTGTTTATAATACATGTTATTATGAGTAACAACTTTGATAATAAAGTACTGAACAAATATGAGCCTGTAGGCCTAAATGCAGTTGGGCAGAGACCTTTTTATTTGGGGGGGGGGGGGGGGGGGGGTGTTGGCTGGCCGGTGGTTGGTTGGGGAGGGAATTGGTTTAATATGTGTTATCGCCAGCATTAAGATTAAAATGGCTTCACCATCGTCTTAACCATTCTGTAGTATATGGCCTTGCGACTATAATATCTAATTTTTCAGCTTAGTCAGAGAGAGAGAAAAAAAAAAACTCACAGAAAAGTTCTAGAAACTGGCTATATATTAGAATAGCTTTCACCGTTCCTGCCCACTCTATAACAATGAAGGAACTGTAGAGTCAGTGCATTAAAACGTATTATACTATAGTAGTACATGAATGATTCGCGTAACGCAACATGATCGGTTTAATACTTTGCAGGGGAAGCAGACACACGTTCATAGTCATGACAATTTTCAGTACATTTTCCTCGATATTTCTAACACGGATTACATATGACATTGATTTAAGTTGCATTTGTTTTTTAATGTAATATTCTGAGTCTTAAGTATAATTTAGATGACTTTATACGCATTTTATATCCTAAAATTTTTCGGTCATTTCGAGAAGGGTAAATTCTTCATTTTTGATCGTATATTGTTGATTAATGTTACTTTTATGCTATATATTTTTGGCACCATCCTCAAGATTATTCATCTTGCTAGAAATTAAGCATGAGATTTAAAGGTTTTGTTAAAAAAACAACTTAAAACCTTGACCGGAAAGTATCAGGCGATGCCTTTTTATATGTTTTGAATTTTTCCGGTCATTTTCGAGAAGGGTAAATTCTTCATTTGCCGGTATTTAATTTTCCTGTCAGTAGGGAGTTCCGAGGTAAATTGTCCGGAATGGACAATATGAAATTATATTCCATATATTCCTGATACTGCCAACTTCTGTAACGTGTTACTTCAATAATTAGACACAGGCGCATACACATGTTAAATAAGGAATTATACACACACACACACATATATACATTATATATATATATATATATATATATGATGTATGTATAAATAAAGGGTTTTTTTGGCCACGAAGAAAAAAATGAAAAAAGCGAGATAGCCGAGTACTTTCGGTCCTATTCGGACCCTAGTAAAGGGTCCGAATAGGACCGAAAGTACTCGGCTATCTCGCTTTTTCATTTTTTTCCTTCGTGGCAAAAAAAAAACTTTATTTATACATGGCATCACGTTTTATATACTTCGTGATCAAGTTATTCATATATGTATGTATATATGATATATATATATATATATGTGTATATATGATACATACATACATATATATAATATACACACACACACACACACACACACTATATATATATATATATATATATATATATATATATATATATATATATATATATACACGCATGCATAGTTTATTATCTACAAACTGAAATATAAAGTATCTTTGTAACCTACTAGATAAGTTATTTGCGCAACCAAATATGCATTAGCAGCAATTGCTGAGTAACATATCCTAGCGTAAGTTACGGTACGGAATTTGCCCATTTTTTCCGTACCTGAACTGTAACGTACCGTACTTTGGTAAACTTATCGCACCGTAATTCCGTACAGTACACATAGGCTATATATCAACCGAGCCGTACCGCAATCCAGCCTTGATCGCCTGAAACCAACGTGAACTGGTTCAACTTCTGAGGGCACCTTCATGCTATTCTTGCCCTCATCATATCCGGCAATAAGGCCGCTATCTGCCAGTCACAGTCTATTGAGTTACTGGTTCTTCTATGGGAATTTTAGTATGTATTGGTTTCATTTTTTGTACACGAGTGTTAGGTATATTGAAAACTGCCCCAGAATTTCATCATTCTCTCGATACCTGGTTGTTTGTAGACCTCGAAATTTGCCCCATACCTAGTAAAGAACACAGGTGTGTAGTACTAATGTGAGATTTTAGTCCCTGTTCATTAAACTTAAAATGAGAGCTATTTGGAGTTTAATCATCGTGAAGGTATATCGTATGGTTAACAAGAATTCACTTTCAGTTTGTGATATTTTTTCAAATAAATCTTTTTTATTTGATGCTAGAATAGTTAAGGTGTGTAATATGGGCTAGATTGCCTTATTTTTATGCAGGAGTAAAAGATAGCTGTTATTCTCGACCAGCTAGAAGGGTCCATAGTACAATACAAAACTAGTAATTTTCTTATTTTTATTTTTAATAAACGGATTGAGAGATAGAGAGCTCATGTTTTACTTAAGCAATGACACCAACATCCAGAGATAAATCCAAGTATTGTTTCTTGTCATGATTAAATATGACATTTCCATCGCAAGAATAATGTTGAAAATGAGAGAGCAAATATTTTAGCCTTAACTTTTTTCAAATGTGATTTGAAACAGAACAAAGACTCTTGTCAGTCACCCTTCATTACTCTCGTACCAGTATAAGGTGTGAGATTAGGGTGCAGTTTCACCGAATTATATTTATTTATATGGTCAGCAATACCTTTAAAACGAAACCCCAATATTATTATTTTTAAAACCTAGACCAGGTATATGAGTATAAATTCATTATTAATTTAAAGTTAGTTGAATTTTCAACTCAATATGGGTTGAATTTTCAGCTCATATTCATATCCTACCAGCTTGAAGCATAGGCCTATGCTGGAATTAAAACTTAAGGCGATGTATGTTTAACGTCGACAAAAATCACCACGTTTCATTTATCACTTACACAATTAACGATCCTGAGAGAGAGAGAGAGAGAGAGAGAGAGAGAGAGAGGAGGGGTGGTGGTGGTCTATAAGTTACAGCACACACAAGCTAACCACAATTACAAGAAGAACCGAATTTTGAAAACACAGAGGATACAGAATAAGGCTCAAAAATACAAGTAGATACGTAAAGAAATTGCCTATAGACGGATACAGATTAGCTTTAACAATTATTATATGTTGTTTCATGTAGTCACGTACATACACGGCATACATCACGATCGTATTCTCAGCCATGAACAAATTTTCCTGTCATAGGTTGGATCCTACAACTCAAGAATGACATACTCAAGTGGCCTCTCTCTCTCTCTCTCTCTCTCTCTCTCTCTCTCTCTCTCTCTCTCTCTCTCTCTCTCTCTCTCATATGACTTCCGCTGTTCAGATCCACCAGAATGACACTTGTCATTATCCAATAACGCGTCTTGTTATCGTTTCCATATAACTTAAGTATTATTATTTAGTATTTTGTGTGTGTGTGAGAGAGAGAGAGAGAGAGACTATAGTGGGTCTGTTACCTCTTGTTCTTGGGTCAACTCAGAAGGGATTAGCGCAATTTTCTCTCTCTCAGTTTGATAAGTCACGTAAAGCCGTTGGTCCAGTTGCTGAATAACCGCTGGTTCCATGCAACGTAAAAACACCAAACAAACAGGATACGTCATATTAACTCGATGTATTTTGTTATTAATTATTATTATTTCGTGAATAATAATAATCATTATTACAGATTTCTGAATATCGTATTCAGGGTATGAAAGCAACGCGGCCTAAGTGCACCTGGGAGGAGGATGGGACCTGGTGGGGTATGGTTGTGTGGGAGGATGTTTGCTGTTTTCTCAGCTGGATCTGTTTACTGCTTGGAGGAAAGGTTCACTGCCCCCCCCCCCCCCCTCCCCCCGCTGCTAACATCCCCCTCAGATATCGGTTGAGACACACGGACAGACCCACTGGCGTAGTACGACGTGCAAAATTTTTGAGATCACAAAGTATATTTACGTACTGTAAATGTAAGGTTAACTGATATATGCTGAATTAACCTACTGTTTTAATACATATCTGATAAAAGTCGTTAAAAAAATCCCTGTCCACTCGTTTTATCTGTATCAAAGCATAATAGCATTTATTTTGCTTGCTCTAAGATCGACATCTGTTATTTTCAGTTTGAATTCGATGACCGCCTGGTTTATTACTCTCTCTCTCTCTCTCTCTCTCTCTCTGAATTCAGGATTCAATTTACGACAAAGGAAATGTGTATGACAGAGATTATACGATCGTGTGCTTGTATCTGCCCTAGGCAATAACATAAATAACGAAAATGAAAGGTTTGAAATTGCCAAACGTAAGATTTATTATATATATATATATATATATATATATATATATATATATATATATATACATATATATACGTATACATATATATATCCATCTACAGCAGTCTTTTGTATTCTATATTAAGTTAATGACTCACTTGAAAATTAAATGGTGAATACTTGTAAGGCTGATTCTAGAAGATGAGACAAGTCACAGACTTTCTCTCTATCTCTCTCACACACACACACAGTAATTCTACAAAACGCAGACAACAGCGATAGCTATTGTTAATATGGTGTTAGGGGGATTGGGGTATTTGGTGTGGGTGGGTTCCTTATCTTGCTGAAATCGATCCAGTAATGAAAGATATAAAAAAGTGGATGTCAGCGAAGAAACTATAAACTCAGTGAAGACAAAACCGAGTGTATGCTATTTGGATCTGATAGTGCGCTACGAAAATGTGAAGGACACTTCCAAAGAATAACTATTGGCTCGTCATCCATGAGCATTGTAGCGGCAATGAGGAATTTGGTTGGGTGTTCCTGAACTTGGTGCGTCAGCCACTACTGTAATCATGAAATGGGTTAAAATGTCCATAAGCCAAAACGGGCTCGTTCACCTGGGCATCCCGTAACACGCAAATATACAGAGAAATAAGAGAAATTAAAACAGAAAATAGAGAGGGTATCAGTACACAGTAAGAGAAAGTGTTATGCCCCTATTACACGTATCCGGTTTCCTATGGCCAACCTGGCCTACGGCGCCATAGGAAAATTCTGGCCTACGGCTAGAGTTATTACACGTATTTGAACGGCCGGTGGCAAGTGGGTGAGTGTGGCACTGTTTGTGGTGGAGGAGTGACATGTCTTCTCTCGACGACAATCTCGTTGCTATTGCTCTAGCGTGCTGTTTGAAGGTGAAATACTCTCATGTTAACTTAATGAAGGAACTAGCCCTAGAAAAAGATGACTGGTTTAACTACATGCGAATGGATCATGACACATATTTGGAACTCTTAAGTCAGGTATCACCTTTAATAGAAAAAAAGGACACTTGCATGAGAGAAGCAATTAGTCTACATGAGCGTCTTTCAGCCACTTTGAGATTTCTTGCTACAGGAAGAACATATAGCGATCTAAAGTTTACAACAATTATATCGCATCCTTCTCTCAGTGCAATAATCCCAGAAACATGTGCAGCAATCTACAAATGTTTAGGCCCAAAATATCTGAAGGTAAGTTTATTTTGCACAAATAACTTTACTTTCTCGTTATAGTATGAAACATTCATACCAGGTTAATAAAAAAAAAATAAAGAAGTTTCAAACTTTATTCCAGAGTATCCAAGGTTCATAAATGTACATGTGTACCTACATTACATTTGGAGAATATCATATGTCTCATAATTGTAATCCGCACAAGAGCTTGCCATGGTGGCGACCTTCCACTGTCAGGTGCAGCCTCAGACTGATGTCATACCATACGGTGAGCAATTACACGCTACGTCCTCAGTCGTGACCACCGGTTTGAACATATGCTAGTGTCGCGACCGACGGCGCCGTAGGAAACCGGATACGTGTAATAGGGGCTAGGGGCTTAAATTACTGTAGCGAGTTTCAGTCCTCTCTCAGTAACTGACGCATTTGCCCATTATGCCCTCACTGAAAAATTCAAAGAATAATTTAGTTTCCAATCCATTTGACCATGTGTCTGTTTGTCCGGCTCAGTATTATGATACTGAGTACTTACACTAGTCGCAACTCCTGCGTACGCTCCTCACGGGATTACGGCCAAAATTGGAACAGTGGAAGGAAGGAAGTGTGCTATAAGATACTGCTGCGTCTGTATTTTGTAGTTATCTGGAAGTTTGTTTTGTTAATGAAATGCAACTGTTTCTGTCCTCGGGTGACCAGCTTGTTTAATGAATGTTATTTTTCCATTTGCAGAACGTCTCTCGTTGCTGCTGCACCCGGTGGTGCTACAGAAGCAATCGCTCGGTAAGTACCAGTTATTATGTCCTTTAATTATCCTTTTGGAAGGAATTTGAGTTTGTATTAGTTTTAACTGTTGACTCCCCAGTGGTGAAAATGCTGGGTACTTTTTCTATTCTTTATCATTTTTTTTCGTTAGTTTTGCATTTCATAAATACATACATACATGTATATATATATATATATATTATATATATGATATATATATATATTATATATATATATATATATATAACTTTTTTTTATGCCTGTGAAATTGATGGCATTTTAAAGTCTATTTCTTATTTAACTTCGTCCACGAGCTACTTCTGAAACATTTTCTTTCATAAACTGTGAGTTGCTTCTTATACTTTTTTAATTGTCTCTTAGTGTTTTATCGTCAGTATCGCAGCTCCTGCAGAATAGGAGAGTCTAGTTTTTTTTTTTTTTTTTTAAGTTTTGCTCTCTCCTTGTATGATCTTCACTTCTGGCAGTATTTTGTTGTATAGTCTTGGTGCGCAATGTTCAGATATAGAAAAAGCGCTAAAGTTGCGGATTGTGTTTTAATCTTTTTCGTTCGGATAGTATTTAAAAATAATCGGGGTGCATGCAATCGTTCGTCTACTTCGTGTTGTGATTCCAGGACTTTATTTCACTGCTAGCTCATCTATAGTTTGTGAAATTCATTTGCAAACTGTTCAACTCCTGACTCTGTTGCATGACCAGTCAGGTCATTTGATTATTGTCACCCTCTTTTGGAAAGTAACAAGCATTTTCTCTTATTCGTATTTGGGTCAACTCCCCCCCCCCCCCCCCCCCCCCCCCCCCATAACCTCTTTGGCTCCTTTGATGAATGAGAGAGAGAGAGAGAGAGAGAGAGAGAATGCTTAACGTTTGGAATAGTCAGTCTGTTTCGAAGATTTTGTTCATTTGCATTAAAGGCGACGGGAGCTTTAGTTATAAAGTTATGTGATGTGTCCTTCCCTTGGAGGTTTTTAAATTAAGGTCAGGTCACCCACCGTCTCCTTTTTGTTTATAACACCCCTACGGCAATTGTACTTTTGGCTACGCGGCAAGTTGTTTAATTACTGACATCCCTGAGAAGTCAGAAACTTGCTTCATTTAGAATAAAAATTGCGATTCGCTGCTATGTCTGATAAACAGTCAAAAGTTCCCATTGAGGCCCAGTAGCAGGAATTCGGTGACCTGAGTTTATAATATATCGTTTGTGGCGTTTCATCAGTGTTGACAGATATGTATATACTGCACTTTCGACATCCTATTTTTTTTTCTTTACATATCTTCGTGTATTTTATATGAAAAAAAGTGGAAGGCATTATTGACGCTTTAGTATAGTTTCTGATATTCTCAAAAGGAGGAAAGACACATCATTATCTCTACTTATGCTATTGTCGGTTCATGTAGGATGAAGGGCCAGTGACACCATTTGCATTTGGTGCAAGATATCGAATGCAATACAAGTTCAAACTGAGTTTATACATCATCTTACAGTATCTGGGTGCCTGCAAGTTGAACACTAAATAAAAGGTCTACATGCTTTGTGTTGCTTTCCTTAGACCCCAGGGAACCTTCTCGCAGCTGTAATTATGACTTCGTCGTCGTCGTTGGTGTTTGACCATGCTTATACATGAGCTCTTCTGTATGTCTTGTTTATATATCCATCATCCTCTCTTGCCAGCCTTTCCCACCCTTCAACTCTCTAAGGCATCTTGATTCTATTATGGGCTCAGTTGCCATTTCCCTGTGGTTGTAGTTGATCCTGTCCTCAAATAGGAGACGGCAGAAGCGTCGTCAACACAAAAGTGAGACTCGTTCTGAATGGCTGATGTGGACTTGGAAGCAGTTAGTAGTCAGTCCAGTCTTCTTTCTTCCCTAATAGGAAGAAGACGACGACGACGCTTGACGACATCCCCCCGTGAATGAATTCTTGTTGGGTTCACTGTAAAAGGAATGGAAGGTTGTACTGAGCAACTTATTCTCAAAGCTGGGGTCACACATTCGCTTATCAAAGACGGGCGTATGCCTACGTATGTTGTGGGGCCGGGGCCGTAGAGTACAAAAGGGCCGGCCTGTAAACAGGGCTTGCAGTTCCCTTTGATTAAAGGAGTCAACTACTATATCTATAGATGTCATCGTGGCGTTTTTCCGAAACATCGTGACGTCGCCATCAAGTGACTTGGCAGGCAAAGAAAATCGTAACATTTGTAAATGGTTAACTGTTAGTGCACCATGATTGAAAAGTAGGAAATTCGTCAGGCAGAGATGGAAAAACCACAGATGAGTTACGTTTGTGATGATTGTTTTTGAATAATGAAACATCATCGTGGGATTCCTAGGTGGATGAAAGCAGAAATAGAATTATTGTTGATCATTTGATGACTTGCAGTGTTTACGTTGTATGGTATCCCCAGGCACATTGATTTCGGCTGTCAGGCACCTGCCCACACCAGGTAAATGGGAGGGGGGACATTTCATAGCTTCCCAACCAAGGTTGGTGATTTTTTTTTATTCTTAAAAAAACAATAAAAAATATATAAAAAATCAGTGATTTATTTGATTTTTAAACATTTATTGGTTTTTTTATTTGTTTAATGTTTTTTCATTTTTTTTTTTCCTCAAATGTATGTTTTTCTGGTCGACCCCGGATCGACATCCGCCGGGGAATCTCCACTGTAAGGTGGTTCGAGGTAAGTATCGCTAGGAAAAAAAAATTACCAAATTACCAAGAATTTGTGATTTCCCTTTGGCAAAAAAACTAATCCACTTGCCGACGAGTCATCTAAATATATCTATATGTTTAAGGAATATTCGTGACAAAGAATCCCAATAGAACAAAAAAATTGTAATCCATTTGGTTTTGGAAATCGTGTAAGAGTCTAGCCAGCCAGTGGCTTCCAAAGCCTCCATCCACTGTGATTGGCTGTTTGTTGAGGTCCTCCTTTGTTTTTTTTTGCGTTTTCTGTCGTGAAGGGCCAGTTTGGTTTTATTCGATGGTATGTAGTATGTGCTGGGTAATGTGACACAAAAAAATATGTTGATGTTATTGCCAAGCACTCTATTGATTAGCAAGCACTTCGTACACAATTCTGTTTTGTTTTTGTTTTATACGTGCGTGGCACCATGGACTCCTTTACTTGAATTTCCCCGAAGGTCTCTCTCTCTCTCATTGGTTATACATGTAACAAGATATTCCTATCATGTAAAAATCTCTCTCTCTGTCTCTCTCTTCAGCTAAGGATGACTATGTATGTAGGTGGCGCTGAGTTCAAGTCATGAAGTTTTTTTCACAACAAACCTGCGGTCTATACTTAGGGAAATTACGCAGTTCCTGGGCTATTTGTGGCATGCGGGTTTCTTCACGCCAATTATAAAGTGCTCTAGATCAAGAAAAGTGAAGTCAGTGAAACTGGTGCAGTGAAATGTGTATAATTAATTAGGGTATTGAATTACTGCACCAGGGAACTACTCCAATCTGGTTTTTTTTTTTTTTTTTTTTTCCAGTTTGCGCATGCGCAGTAAGCCTTAGCAACGCGTCCTTAGCAACGAAGATGAATCTTGACTCTGCAGATGCGATACAGGCATTAGCTCCCAACCCCAAATAAATCGAATGACCAATCCTCAATTAAACAAAAAGAGCTCTCATCACGTTAGTAACAACTCAACGAGAAAATCACCAAAGCGGAGATGATCCTACCAATGCCGTTTTATTGCAGGAGATAAAGAAACTCAGGGAAGAATTTGAAAAAATTCGGGAACTAAAAAAAAGAAGTAGCATACTATCAGCAAGCTGGATGATGGCAGTTTACAATCATCCACAAACCTCAACAACTGTCTATAGAGTCCATGGATGGAAAGGAGAGGAAATGTAATCTGGTGTTAACTGGTGTAAAGGAAGAAGATAATTCTGAATTAGCGGATAAGGACAAGGTAAAGGAGATATTAGAAGCAGCTGGATATCCGGAGCCATTCGACATGGAAGAATGGGAGATACGTCGTTTAGGGCAACCAAATGAGAGGAAAAAGAGACCTATTCACCTTAGGGTAAGGGATCAGAAACAAACGGGACGGGATTCCATTATGCAGTGGCAAAGAATTTGAAGAATGCAAGAGAACCCTTCTCAAAAGGTGTACATTAAAAAGGATTACACCCATGCATTAGAAAAGAATTTGCCGCCTCAGGAAGAGAGAACGTGAAGAGAGAGATAAGGCTATCAACACTGCCACTGTTGTTTAACTTACGATAGGAAAAATCGTTGTCTTGCTTCGGGACGGTCTGGTTGTTGATAGAATTAGTCCTCGTTTTTTTCTGGAGTGGTAGACAAATATGACTGAATGAAAATTTGCTCTTGGAATATTGGTAGGTATGAAGGACAAATTGGAGGATCAACACATTCTGAATTTTGTAATGGAATTTGATGTAATGTTTATTCAAGAATCAAAGAAGTATTTTAATTTAAATGTACCTGGGTTTGACGTTTATACAAATGTATCAAGCGCAGGGCCTCACCGTGGAGGAATTGTGATGTTATTAAAGAAGTACTTGACAAACAACGTGCTGAATGTAAATACTGACGACGAAAGTCAAATATGGCTAACGATGGCTTGGTGGCCGAGTTTTCAATTTGGCGGAATTTACATACCACCGGAAGACTCGCCCTACTACAACCCAGTTCTGCATGGAAACTGGCTGCTCATAACCCTTTCCCCGGGTAAACACTATCGTGTTGGGTGATTTTAACGGAAGAATAGGAATGCCTGTATTATGGATGAAGACGGTCGAAAAGTACCAGTATTCTGAGGGGTTAGACGCAGTGACTAATAATCATGGTAGAGCCATTATTAATATTTGTAATAACAATGATTTGGTGATTGTAAATAATCTCCAGTTTCGAGATAAAAATTTTAAAGGTAATTTAACGTACAGACAAGGAAGAAGATGGGTTTCAGAAATTGACTTGTGTGGCTAAAAGAAAAAACTTGCCTAAGTCTGATAAAGGAAACTTCATGTTCACCAGGATGTTAAAGGTCAGATCATGCACCGATATCGGTTACTTTATTGCTAAAAAGCAGTAACACATTAGCTATTACAAAGACCTTGTAAGTCGATCAGTTGCCCTTAACCAATCTACTTATGCACAAAAAATTGCCAGCGGAAAATTATGCAAGGAAGTCTTTAAAATTATAAAGAAATCGATGTGGAGTGTGTGCAAGAACTTTACAAGATATTTTCCCCACCAGCTGTAGAAGATAGCAACGACTTGGAGATGGCCTTGACTTCGAGTTTTGATTGTATTGCCGAGACTGCTGCGAGGTGTAAGAAGGAACACGTATCATCAGGACATGAATGGGATAGAAAACTCAACGAGGTGGGCTAGGATTCTTCAATCAAATGATAATAAAACTTATATGGAAGTCTATCAATTGGAAACGGGATGTTGATTCTGATGAGGGTAACCAGCCTAACGATACGACGTTTAAAAACTATTTGAAGATTTACTGAATCCGGAAATCGTAGATAGTACGGATTATTCTAATATAGAACATGATGAGAATATACTTATATTCCAGTTCTCGATGATCCCTTCTCCATGAGAGAGCTGAAAGAAGCCTTGAATGGAGTAAACAAAAATAAAAAAAAGTTATATTGGTATTTGTCCCGGAATATGAATTGCTTGCCTGTGAACTGGCTGTGTTTCTATACTAATCTTGTTTAATATGATGTTTGTATGTATTAGTTACCCAGTTTCATGGTGTATTAGCAATTAGTTTTAATATTCAAGACAGGGAATAAAATGATGTGTGGAAATTACAGAGGTATATCAATAATGGATTCATTAGCGAAAATTTATGATATTTTAATTCTTAATCGTTTACGTTTGTGGTGTAATATACATAAGTGTCAAGCAGGTGCTCAAAAAAGAGGAGTTGTATTGAACAAATATTAGCCATTACGCTTGTTGTGTGATTTTGCAAGTTTTAAGAAATTAAAATTGTACGTCTTATTTGTTGATTTTTCTAAAGCGTACGATAGAGTACCTAGGAACAAAATGATAGATGTTTTAAAAGAAAACGGATGTGGTAAGAGAATGTTATTGGCAATTAAGGCAATGTATTCATGTACAAAACACATTTTGAAGTCAGCAGTAATTAATGCCACCATTGGTGTTCGACAAGGTGCTCCAACAAGTTGTATATTAGTTTATTGTATACATTGACAGGCTGGTGCGTATGTTTTGCAGGAAGCCGGTGCTTCCGATGGATTTTTAGAGCACTAAAGTGTCTACTACTAATGGATGACGCGGTTATCTTAGCTACAAGTAGAGAAATGTGCAAGAAAAAGTTAAAAGTATTATGTAAATTTTGTGCTGAATATGGAATGGTTATAATGAGTCCCAAACAAAAACTAAATTTTTTTGTTTTTTGATAAATAATGATGATGATGATCAAACAGACTTACATGTTGAAGGTATTATTGTGAGATACACTCAGAGATATCTTTACCTTGGAGCGTGGTTCGTGGATAGTGGCAAGTTGGGTGATGTCATTAGTCTGCACGAGAGCCGTAGCGAGGCAGTAGTAAATAAGTTTACAATTTTTTTGTGTGGCTAACAGCCAAATGCCATATGTATATAAAAAACGAGTTTTCGATGCAGCGGTAAATGTCAAACACTGTTATATAAGCTGTGAATGCCTGGACAAAACTAATAATATTAAAGGGATAGAAAAAAACAGTATAATAAGTTGGTCAAAGTTTTGCTTGGTGTTCGAAAGAACACGAGTATTAAATTTATGTATGATGGAGGGAGGCATTCTGCCCGTAAAGGATATCATAAGAAGAAAACAGAATCCTTTTTGGTTTTGTCCAGAGAGAAAATATAGATGAAGAATTGCCATTCAATTACGTCTTTGATTGTGCAGAGACAACGGAACTCCGGGTTATAGTTTTTAGCAAACATTGTTAGAACAAAATGAGGAGCAAAAATTCGTTGGAAATGTTTGCACAGGAAGTACGCGAGAGAGCTGAAATGCCACGAAATTCAATACATATGTGTCTGAGTTAAACCCTTTCCCTGAGTGTACATATGGTTTATTCTACTACGCAGTATGTCCCAGATTTCTGCCGAGTGTCATTCACACGCTTGCGTTCTGATGTCTCATAATCTGAAGGTGGAGACAGGTAGATGGAGCAGAATCCCGACCTATGCAAGAACTTGCCACTGTGATAATAGTAGTGTACAATCAGAAAGTCATGTACTTATTTCTTGTCCCTTATCTGGCGGTTGGCCGTACAAGATTTAGTAGGTTGAACTTGCAAGTGTGGCTAATTTGATGGATGTGGAGCCTGATTTAGTTTTGTTGATTTATGTAGGGTATATTCATGATGTACTGAGGGATTATATCAGTGAAGTGTTCACTACCATTTATAGGTTTAATGTTTGTTTTTTGGACAAAATATATTATATGGTGAGTACATATGTTTGTGTGTAAAAAAAACTAGTGTGTTCTCAATGATTTTTGTAAGCTAAAATACAATGTACTCTTGTATAAATTTATGTAAGTACATAAACGTATTGTATGTATTTGTCAATAAAGAACTAACTAACTAATGGCTAACTAATGTAATGCAGAGGTATTCTGCAGCATTTTGCCTGAAGCAAATACCCCCCCTGCCAAATCTCTCTCCTCTCTCTCTCATCTTCAAGGCCTCCTCATCTTATAACGTGAGGAATAAAACATTCTCGTGTAAAGAGGAATTAGCTTATACATTTAGGGCCACGATGCTGTAGGGTCGGGGAGGTGGAGGAATAATTAAAAAAAGTGAGAATAGAGCTGGGAAGGGGGTGGTGTAAGCTTCCCAAGAAGTACAGGACCAGAAATGGAGGCTGCGTATTTCTCTCTCTCTCTCCTGGGATTGGTTGTCATATTAATACTCTGTTTTGCCATGTCCCTAATTCTAGGTGTGGCTTTATTTCAAGTTCCAGGCAGCGGAGTTTCTAAATTTGGACAGTAGGGAAGCGGAGGAGGAGTCCTAAGTCCAAAGTTAGGTGATCGTCCCAGAGGTCTCTCTCTCTCTCTCTCTCACACACATTTTTATATTCATTATTGGTATTA
>NC_087220.1:56523598-56569438 GCF_015104395.2 Macrobrachium nipponense
GGTTAAAGAATTTTTTACACAACAGAAAACAGATAGTTATTGCAAACGACGAGAAATCGGATGAAGCCAAGGTAATATCCTGTGTGCCGCAAGGTACGGTGTTAGCTGCAATACTTGTTTGTTTATTATGATTGAAGACATAGACAATAATGTTAAGGATTCGGTAGTAGTAGTAGTTTCGCAGATGACACAAGAATAAGTAGAGAAATTACTTGTGATGAAGATAGGAACGCTCTACAAAGAGACCTTAACAAAGTATATGATTGGGCAGAGGTAAATAGGATGGTATTTAACTCTGATAAATTTTGAATCAATAAATTATGGAGACAGAGAAAGAAAGCTATATGCATATAAGGGACCTAATAATGAGACCATCACAAATAAGGAAGCAGTTAAAGACCTTGGTGTGATGATGAATAGGAACATGTTATGCAATGATCAAATAGCAACTCTGTTGGCAAAATGTAAAGCAAAAATGGGAATGTTGTTACGGCACTTCAAAACAAGAAAAGCTGAACACATGATTATGCTTTATAAAAACATATGTTCGTAAGTCACTTGAATATTGCAATATGATATGGTACCCACACTATCAAAAGGATATTGCACAAATAGAGAGTGTACAAAGGTCCTTTACAGCTAGAATAGAAGAAGTTAAGGACCTAGACTACTGGGAAAGACTACAATTCTTAAAATTATATAGTCTAGAAAGGAGAAGAGAACGCTACATGATAATTCAGGCATGGAAACAGATAGAAGGAATAGCAGAAAATATCATGGAACTAAAAATATCAGAAAGGAGCAAGCAAGAGGCAGATTAATAGTGCCCAAAACTATACCAGGAAAAATAAGGAAAGCACACAGGACATTAATCCATACGACACCAGCATCGATAATGCAGCGTCTATTCAATGCGTTGCCAGCTCATCTGAGGAATATATTCAGGAGTGAGCGTAGAGTGTTTAAGAATGAGCTCGACAAATATCTAAACTGCATCCCAGACCATCCAAGATTGGAAGATGCAAAATATACCGGGGAAGATGTACTAGCAACTCTCTGGTAGACATTAGAGGTGCCTCACACTGAGGGACCTGGGGCAACCCGAACAAGATGTAAGGTCTGTAAGGTAAGGTCACACAAGATTTTCCTGGAGGAAAGAATCACCGATACGAAAAACGACATCTTCGTACTACGCAGAGTGATATATGGAACCCAGTCTAATCTTCGCCTCCTCACTACGGACCACATATACAGGTATCTGATTTCATTCTGGTTCCGACATTGCTGCCTATAATAGCGTGACTCATTCCAACAGATTCTACGCAAGTTAAATAACCTAATAGACAATAGTGCATGGAATAATCTTGAGCAACAAGACAAAGTTTTTAAACTTATCCAACACCCCCCTTACTGTAAATCAACATTTAGTTTTAAATTTAGGCTTATCCTTTGCCCTTATGCCAGACCGCAAAACAACCTAGACTTCATAGTGGCTTTTGATAAATTCATATCTGACAAAAACTACAACCGTGAAGAGATATGTTTAAAAGGAGTGTTACTAAATGCTTTAACTGACTTACATAAGAAATATCCTGTTCCCCGCAGATTCATGATAGCCATCCACTCGCTAAAAAAGTAGATGTTATAATAAGTAGATCCGACAAAGACGGCAAAATCGTAATAATGGACAAAGACTTCTACCTTGACAAAATCAACCAGCTCCTTAGCGACACAAACACATACGAAAAACTGACGAAAAATCCCTCCAAAACGTTCCCACAGAATTTTTCGGAAAGTAAGATTAATTGGCAAAGACAAAAAGAGTATTGAACTATTAGAGAAATTTTAAAGTAATTAATCCTAAATTACCCTATTTTTATGGCCTTCCCAAACTCACAAAGACAATCTTCCATTCAGACCCATCGTTTCATGTGCCGGTGCTTTCAATTACAAAATTTCTAAATGGTTAGCTGGCCTCCTTTCCCCTTTTTTAGGCACTTTTTCTCCCAGTCACATTAAACATTCGGAAGATTTTTGTCACAAATTCAGAAGAAGCACATATACCACTTCACAACATAAAACTTTTAAGCCTTGATGTAGATTCCTTGTTCACTAAAGTACCAGTACAGGACGTTCTTCAGTTTTTAAGTTTTAAGGGTAAAATTATCCCTATTCAGATCATTTCCCATTGGCGCTTGACAAAATAATAAAGCTAGTTGAATTATGTGCATCTAATAACGTATTTTCATTCGGGGAATCATTCTACAAGCAAAAATTCGGGTGTAGTATGGGTAGTCCTTTAAGTCCTGTTCTAGCCAATCTGTACATGGAATACTTTGAAACTACAGTAATAAACTGCAATAAAACCCAAAAACATGCTGTGGATGAGATACGTGGATGATATCCTAACATTTTGGGATAATAGGTGGGGCAATTTCAATGAATTCCTCTCGAAATTAAACACATTAGTGCCCAGCATCAAATTTTAAAGTTGAATGGGAAACAGACAACAAAATTCCTTTCTTGATGTGTTTTAATAATCAGAGATACGACAGAATACAAATTTACCATATACAGAAAACCAACGTTCTCACTTTCATACATTCACTACTTTAGCTATCATGACATTTCTATCAAAAAATAGGTGTAGCTAGTAACTTGTTCTTAAGAGCCTTACGAATTTGTTCCCCAGAATTCCTGGAAAAAGAATTTGAACTAATTCGCAAGCAACTTTCGTCTTTAAAATATCCTGACCATATAATTGAGAAAGCAATTCACAAAGCTAACGTAATTTTTCTACGACCCTAAAGACAAGACCAGAGATACACCCAACAATAAAATAATAATTCCCCACCTGGACACGATTAAGAGAATAACCAACCCCCTCGGAAATCGAACCCTTTGTATTTACTTACCCAAACACCTTAGCCAAATCCCTGATTAACGTCCAACAAAAGACATCTCCAAAGGACTCTGGGGTATACGAAATCCCATGCCAGGACTGTGACCAATCTTACATCGGATTTACAGGTAAAATCCCTTCCCCAGAGATTAATACAACACAAACGGTCAGTTAGGTATGGACAACAGAACTCGGCTATTTTCAACCATATAAATGAACATAACCATAGAATAAACTGGAATTTGTCACGTGTATTTATAGCAGCAACTGCCGGTACAAGAGTCAAATGATGGAATCGGCCTTAATAAAAGAGAGGCAGGTAATGAACATCTCAAAAGGAGGATGGATTCGGACACGATCGACAACGTCTTCATTCAACCAACCCTTAAGAAGATTAGAGGAAGGAGTTATCAGCGGGGGTGACAAAAATGGCTTAAAATGCTTGTTGTGGATGGACCTCTTGGTATAAATACCACCTTTTTCTGTGAACTTTTCTCATTCATCTACCTGAAGAGGAGACAGCAGTCTGAAATGATAGTACTTTTTTCTCTATTTTGGTGTTTTTATGGGCTCCCTTTTATTAGATGGAACTCTGTTGTTACAGAACATTTATACCAGTCATATATATATTATATATATATATATATATATATATATATATATATATATTCACTAAGATATGACATAGCAAAAAAGTGTTTTATCAAATAGTATTTTCATTATGTACGAACAAGTTGTTACCTCTAATTGTCACATTAATGCGCATAGTACAAACGTGCCATGTCCCAAAAGCATTCAATACATATGAGTGGCTGATTCAGTTCAAATCGTGACAGGCGCCAAAACGTACTCAAAATTCATTCATACTGAACAGCAATGGACTCCCTACTAATAAATTCGTTTAAGAAAGCTTCATACAAACCACACCCACACACACGCCCACACAGGCACACAAATTACTGTGAAAAGAGTGAATGAAATCACCCATGCAAGATTAAGCAGCTCGAGTATGAATCTGTAAGCCAGTCAGTCTTTTCCCGGTTAGTGACTTGTAACATAGTGTAGAAATACATGACATAATACAACAATATATTCTTCAGTATCGAAGATAAAATTATCATAAAAAAACGGGGATTCATAAAGATATACATGCCAATATAAGCACGCTATGTATACAAATTGATAATTAGTACTGGTATGCAGATGACTCGACATAATATGGGCTAATATCCCTCAAATATGAATTCCCATACAAAAGGAAGCTCAGAGAGAGAGAGAGAGAGAGAGAGAGAGAGAGAGAGAGAGAGAGAGAGAGAGAGAGCGATCTTAGCAACGCCTAGTTACTTAAAACAAATAATACCAAATGTAGAACTATACAGCACCATTAGTATCCTATTCTTCCCTTCTCCCAAAACTCACAAAAAGTATCTAAAGGGGAATAGCAAAGAATGAATTGTTGTTATTTATTCACTGGTGACATTTTTATACTCATGACTAAAGCACAGATGTCATTTAATACCGTACTGATTCAACCTCCGGAATAATAATTATTACGTATTATTATTTACTCCCAAGGGGAATTATATATGACTAGTCCTACAGGAATTCGAACCTGAGCCCATGGTTTAGATACGACGTATGCATTATATATATATATATGTATATATATATATATATATATATATATATATATATATATATATATATATATATATATATATATATATATTATATATATATATATATATATATATATATATATATATATATATATATATAAGCGACTAGACAACGATAAATCATCGTCAACACACAAAAGAGCTTTTAAAAGCACAGAATGATGATGGAATTTCCAAAAATGAGTTTGAAAATGGTATCGCACATTACGTCTGTATAGTGGTTCCCAACCTTATTTTTTTTTGGGGGGTGGGGTTGGGGGAAGGGGCCATATCCCCCCCTATCAACGTCTAAAACCCTGTGGTGAGATATATAAAAATTGTGATATATTCACATGGAGGAAGCATAAAAGGCTTCTGTGAAGGCAAGATTTCGTTAGTACTAGTGCTGGACTCTCTCTCTCTCTCTCTCATATATGAGAAGAAATGTCTGTCAGTATGTGACGCCCATGAAGAAAGAACTGGGCGAGATATGTGGGGGACAGGGCGAAGTCCTAAAAAAAGATTATATTATATATAGCACAGGAGGCAGACATAGGCCTAGTACGACTTTCATAGCCTCATTGCGGAATCATGGATGGATGAAAGGCATAGCAGCTGAAAGCTTTTTCACAGTTTTAGCTGCTGCCTGTATATTAGAGCAGCCTAGTAGACAGGCAGCTAATACTAATATCCTTAGCTGGCTATTTTCTAGGCATTATTTTCACATAAAAATAAATTAAAAAAAGAAAAAATAATGGTTCCACTGGAAACGACCAATAACGACCACAGCGAATGGAATAACCATGATTAGACTTTAAGGAAAGAAGGAAGGAAGGAAAGACAGCAATAATAATCCAAGACAACGTCAGAGAGAGAGAGAGAGAGAGAGAGAGAGAGAGAGAGAGAGAGAGAGAGAGAGAGAGAGATGACACAATGAAACCGAGAAGACTCATAATGAACAACAATCAAAATACAAAAAAACTGATGATGATGATGATGATGATATTAACGTTAATATGGAAAGTAATAACTATGTAAAAAGCACATATAATAGTCGAGAATAATACGAGTCGGCTAGGATCTTCCCCCCTCCCCCTCCCCTCCACCATATAACCTACCCACCCCTACCGACTTATTTCACACACAACGCCAACGCCATCCCCATCTCCAACGCCCGCCTTCTCCCCCATACTCCACGCCCGCTTCTCCCCCCATCTCCAACGCCCACCTTCTCCCCCCATCTCCTTTTAGACACCCGAAGATTTCTTCAAAACGTATTCAGAACATTAATTATTATTATTATTATTATTATTATTCAGAAGATGAAGAACCCTATTCATATGGAATAAGGCCACCACAGGGGGCTTACTATACTAGTATGCCCATGAGAGAGAGAGAGAGAGAGGGGGGGGGGGGACCTGTTTACAATTCAGAAGAGAGAGAGAGAGAGAGAGGGGGGGGGACCTGTTACAATTCAGAGAGAGAGAGAGAGAGAGAGAGAGAGAGAGGGGACCTGTTACAATTCTGTGATCTTTGAAATACAAGATGTTCATCACCCTACTAGTGTCAACTTTATTGGAAATAAGTTCAATATGTCGTAAGAATCAGCCGTAATGGTACTATATATATGACGTGGAATTTGATGGCGCACTGAATATCAGGACGTCTTCCTGCTCAAAAACTCAACCAGATGACACGGATGGGATAAGACGGAATAGGACAGGAAATAGAGAAGTATGAGAGGACATTCTGATAAGTTGTTTTGAAGTCACCGATGAACGTGAAGGAAAGAAAGAGAGAAAACATATGATGTCTAGGCCCTTCCTTTACGACGCTCCTGATTGGCTGTTGATAAGCCAATCACAGGGCTGCAAATTCAGTCTCTCGAGAGTTCACGTAGGCAGGATGTAAGTTCCACCTCTCCTGAAAGATGTATATATACCTCATGAGAGATGGCATATACATCCTGCCTATGTGAACTCTCTCTCTCTCTCTCTTTCGAGTTTCCAGCCGTGTGATTGGCTTATCAACAGCGTGTCAGGAGCGTCGTAAGGGTCTGGCCTAGACATCAAATGCACGGCTGATGTGAATCTACTATAGTTAGTTATTTTATTGACAAAAAATATACAATTATTAGTACAAATTTGTCCACAAAGAGACAATAGAAAATAAACAAAGCGGACAGTAATCTCTTCTGTTCTTGTAAGTACAAGCCCTACAAAGAAAAATACATCAAGAAAAATACAACATCGAGCGCAAATAACATCAAGCCTGTAGACTATAAAAAAACGCACCTTGATCTCTCACAGGAAATTTCAGAATTCCCTCATCGGCAGTTAATAACAGCCAGGTGGAACGCGGAAACGATATTATTTAAAGTTTCCTGGATCCCCCTCCCCCTCTCATAAATCAGAGTGGGAATAGGAATGTGAATAATTCCCTCGCCTCTTCTTGGCCCACATACAGAAATAGATAAGTTGATAATAAACCCACTATGTCGTCTAACTTCTACAGCCTGATAATAAGAGCAATATAACACAAGTGTCTATGTGTGTCAAAATAGTTCAGGAAATAAATGACGAATGATTAAAAACGGTTAGCGGACGAACTCCTGTTTGAACGTGGGTTAAAAAACTTTAATAATAATAACTGCTACATGGCGGCGCTGGCCGCCTCTCTGAGCGAAAGGGAAAGTGTGGGTGTGTGCATACGTGTGCGCCCTCACACGCTAGTACGTTTCTGTGTGCGAGTGGGCGTCGACTCGTGTGCGTGCTTACCAAGGCTTGTGAGTGTGTGTGTGTGTGTGTGTGTACGAGGGAGGGCTGGGGGAGAGTCGTCAGCAGCTCCCGTCTGGGTACAGTTTCAGAGGCTAGACCGACGTTCGTTCCGAATTTTGACGGACATGAAACAGCTCTGTTTTTAACTTATATTATGTCACATAGTCCTATTTCTGTCAATTCATAGGACAAACTTATGCTTCTGTATTTCCCTTGACATTTTTTTTTTTTCGAATGAACTCCGTGAAATTCTTTGGAGGCTTCGAGAATTTCGAGTCAGTGGCTCCTTGGGTAGGCTTCTTGTTCTATACGAGTAGGGTTCTTCATCTTCTCAAAATATACTATATTATAATACCAATTTAGGGACATGGCAAAACAGAGTATTAATATGACAACCAATCCCAGGAGAGAGAGAGAGAAATACGCAGCCTCCATTTCTGGTCCTGTACTTCTTGGGAAGCTTACACCACCCCCTTCCCAGCTCTATTCTCACTTTTTTTAATTATTCCTCCACCTCCCCGACCCTACAGCAGCGTGGCCCCAAATGTATAAGCTAATTCCTCTTTACACGAGAATGTTTATTCCTCACTTATAGATGAGGAGGCCTTGAAGAGAGAGAGAGAGATTTGGCAGGGGTATTTGCTTCAGGCAAAATGCTGCAGAATACCTCTGCATTACATTAGTTAGCCATTACATAGTCATCCTTAGCTGAAGAGAGAGATTTTACATGATAGGAATATCTTGTTACATGTTATAACCAATGAGAGAGAGAGAGACTTCGGGGAAATTCAAGTAAAGGAGTCCATGGTGCCACGCACGTATAAAACAAAACAGAATTGTGTACGAAGTGCTTGCTAAGCAATAGAGTGCTTGGCAATAACATCAACATATTTGTCACATTACCCAGCACATACTACATACCATCGAATATAACCAAACTGACCCTTCACGACAGAAAACGCAAAACAAAGGACCTCAACAAACAGCCAATCACAGATGTAACATCTAGAAGCCGTGACTGATCAAAGGAATTAGCCTTAAACTGAAAATTTCTCAGTTTGTCCCTTGCCTGAAAATTCATGGCATTTATAGTTTTTTTTAAACATATTTCCACCTTCAACTGCTTACAGTTTACCAGCATGGAAAAAACTGAGCCCTGAAATTAGACGGTTTCTGGCGATTCACTGGTCTCTGTGAGTACTGGGATTGCTATCAAAACAATTATAAATACCTGAGACAATCGACCTTTACCCGAATGAACGGCAACAAATATTAAATCTAAAAGCTGCCAACACATCTAACAAGAAAAAGGTACTTACTGAAAAATATCACCACGAAAACAAACTGATTCAGATTGTCCTTTTTTTCCCAGTCATGGCTGCCTGAAAACTGCTCAAGATTTTCTCTCGGCCAATCAGAGACCTCCACCAAAGAACAGAAACCATTTCCATCGCCTTTTCTCATTGGCTGGAACCTGGAAACTGGAACCTTTAAAGGCCAGTGGATGGAGGGCTTTGGAAGCCCACTGGCTGGCTAGACTCTTAAAAACAGATTTCCAAATGGATTACAATTTTTTTTGTTCTATTGGGATTCTTTGTCACGAATATTCCTTAAACATATAGATATATATTTAGATGACTCGTCGGCAAGTGGATTAGTTTTCCAAAGGGAAATCACAAATTCTTGGTAATTTGTATTTTTCCTAGCGATACTTACCTCGAACCATTACAGTGGAGATTCCCGGATGTCGATCCGGGTCCGACCAGAAACAATACATTTTGAGGGGAAAAAAAAATTGAAAAAACATTAAACAAATAAAAAAAACCAAAATAAATGTTTAAAAAAATCTAATAAATCACTGAGATATTTTTATTTTATTTTTTTATTGTGTTTTTTTAAGAATAAAAAAAATCACCAGCCTTGGTTGGGAAGCTATGAAATGTCCCCCTCCCATTTACTGGTGTGGGCAGGTGCCTGACAGCCGAAATCAATGTGCCTGGGGATACCATACAACATGAACACTGCAAGTCATCAAAATGATCAACAATAATTCTATTTCTGCTATCATCCACCTAGGAATCCCACGATGATGTTTCATTATTCAAAACAATCATCACAAACGTAACTCATCTGTGGTTTTCCATCTCTGCCTGAACGAATTTCCTACTTTCAATCATGGGTGCACTAACAGTTAACATTTACAAATGTTACGATTTTCATTTGCCTGCCAAGTCACTTGATGGCGACGTCACGATGTTTCGGAAAAACGCCACGATGACATCTATAGATATAGTTCCTTTAACCAAAGGGGAACTGCAAGCCCTGTTTACAGGCCGGCTCTTTTGTACTCTACGGCCCCACAACATACGTGGGCATACGCCGTCTTGATAAGCGAATGTGTGACCCCAGCTTGAGAATAAGTGCTCAGTACAACCTTCCATTCCTTTTAACAGTGTAACCCAACCGAATTCATTCACGGGGGGATGTCGTCAAGCGTCGACGTCGTCTTCTTCCTATTAGGGAAAAAAGAAGACTGACTGACTAACTGCTTCCAAGTCCAAATAAGCCATTCAGAACGAGTCTCACTTTTGTGTTGACGACGCTTCTGCCTCTCCTATTTGAGGAGAGCAGCAACCACAACCACAGGGAAATGGCAACTGAGCTCATAATAGAATCAAGATGCCTTAGAGAGTTGAAGGGTGGGGAAAGCTGACAAGAGAGGATGATGGATATATAAACAAGACATACAGAAGAGCTCATGTATAAGCATGGTCAAACACCAACGACGACGAGGAAGTCATAATTACAGCTGCGAGAAGGTCCCTGGGGTCTAAGGAAAGCAACACAAAAGCATGTAGACCTATTTAGTGTTCAACTTGCAGGCACCCAGATACTGTAGATGATGTATAAACTCAGTTTGAACTTGTATTGCATTCGATATCTTGCACCAAATGCAAATGGTGTCACTGCCCCTTCCATCCTACATGAACCGACATAGCATAAGTAGAGATAATGATGTGTCTTTCCTCCTTTGAGAATATCAGAAACTATACTAAAGCGTCAATAATGCCTTCCACTTTTTTTCATATAAAATACACGAAGATATGTAAAGAAAAAAAATAGGATGTCGAAAGTGCAGTATATACATATCTGTCAACACTGATGAAACGCCACAAACGATATATTATAAACTCAGGTCACCGAATTCCTGCTACTGGGCCTCAATGGGAACTTTGACTGTTTATCAGACATGCAGCGAATCGCAATTTTCTATTCTAAATGAAGCAAGTTTCTGACTTCTCAGGGATGTCAGTAATTAAACAACTGCCGCGTAGCCAAAAGTACAATTGCCGTAGGATGACAAAAAGGAGACAGTGGGTGATGACCTTTAACCTCCGAGGAAAGGAACACATCACATACCTTTATAACTAAAGATCGCGTCGCCTTTAATGCAAATGAACAAAATCTTCGAAACAGACTGACTATTCCAAACGTTAAGCATTCTCTCTCTCTCTCTCTCTCTCTCATTCATCAAAGGAGCCAAAGAGGTTATGGGGGGGGGGGGAGTTGACCAAATACGAATAAGAGAAAAATGCTTGTTACTTTCCAAAAGAGGGTGACAATATTCAAATGGCCTGACTTGGTCATGCAACAGAGTCAGGAGTTGAACAGTTTGCAAATGAATTTCACAAACTATAGATGAGCTAGCAGTGAAATAAAGTCCTGGAATCACAACACGAAGTAGACGAACGATTGCATGCACCCCGATTATTTTTAAATACTATACGAACGAAAAGATTAAAACACAATCCGCAACTTTAGCGCTTTTTCTATATCTGAACATTGCGCACCAAGACTATACAACAAAATACTGCCAGAAGTGAAGATCATACAAGGAGAGAGCAAAACTTAAAAAAAAAAAAAAAAAAAAAACTAGACTCTCCTATTCTGCAGGAGCTGCGATACTGACGAGAAAACACTAAGAGACAATTAAAAAGTATAAGAAGCACTCACAGTTATGAAAGAAAATGTTTCAGAAGTAGCTCGTGGACGAAGTTAAATAAGAAATAGACTTTAAAATGCCATCAATTTCACAGGCATTAACAAAAGTTGTATATATATATATATATATATATATATAAGTATAATATATATATATATATATATACATGTATGTATGTATTTATGAAATGCAAAACTAACGAAAAAAATTATAAAGAATAGAAAAAGTACCCAGCATTTTCACCACTGGGGAGTCAACAGTTAAAACTAATACAAACTTAAATTCCTTCCAAAAGGATAATTAAAGGACATAATAACCGGTACTTACCGAGCGATTGCTTCTGTAGCACCACCGGGTGCAGCAGCAACGAGAGAGACGTTCTGCAAATGGAAAAATAAGATTCATTAAACAAGCTGGTCACCCGAGGACAGAAACAGTTGCATTTCATTAACAAAACAAACTTCCAGATAACTACAAAATACAGACGCAGCAGTATCTTATAGCACACTTCCTTCCTTCCACTGTTCCAATTTTGGCCGTAATCCCGTGAGCAGCGTAAGCAGGAGTTGCGACTAGTGTAAGTACTCAGTATCATAATACTGAGCCGGACAAACAGACACATGGTCAAATGGATTGGAAACTAAATTATTCTTTGAATTTTTCAGTGAGGGAATAATGGGCAAATGCGTCAGTTACTGAGAGAGGACTGAAACTCGCTACAGTAATAATAACACTTTCTCTTACTGTGTACTGATACCCTCTCTATTTTCTGTTTTAATTTCTCTTATTTCTCTGTATATTTGCGTGTTACGGGATGCCCAGGTGAACGAGCCCGTTTTGGCTTATGGACATTTTAACCCATTTCATGATTACAGTAGTGGCTGACGCACCAAGTTCAGGAACACCCAACCAAATTCCTCATTGCCGCTACAATGCTCATGGATGACGAGCCAATAGTTATTCTTTGGAAGTGTCCTTCACATTTTCGTAGCGCACTATCAGATCCAAATAGCATACACTCGGTTTTGTCTTCACTGAGTTTATAGTTTCTTCGCTGACATCCACTTTTTTATATCTTTCATTACTGGATCGATTTCAGCAAGATAAGGAACCCACCCACACCAAATACCCCAATCCCCCTAACACCATATTAACAATAGCTATCGCTGTTGTCTGCGTTTTGTAGAATTACTGTGTGTGTGTGTGAGAGAGAGAGAGAGAGAGAGAGAGAGAGAGAGAGAGAGAGAGAAAGTCTGTGACTTGTCTCATCTTCTAGAATCAGCCTTACAAGTATTCACCATTTAATTTCAACGTGCAGTCATTAACATAATATAGAATTCAAAAAGACTGCTGTAGATGGTTATTTATATATGTAGATGTATATTATAGTATATATATATATATATAGGGTATACTTAATAATATAGATATAGGGATATATATATATATATATATATATATATATATATATATAATAAATCTTACGTTTGGCAATTTCAAACCTTTCATTTTCGTTATTTATGTTATTGCCTAGGGCAGATACAAGCACACGATCGTATATTCTCTGTCATAAACATTTCCTTTGTCGTAAATTGAATCCTGAATTCAGAGAGAGAGAGAGAGTAATAAACCAGGCGGGGACAGTCGTGACGGAGTCCATAACGGTCATCGAATTCAAACTGAAAATAACAGATGTCGATCTTAGAGCAAGCAAAATAAATGCTATTATGCTTTGATACAGATAAAACGAGTGGACAGTGATTTTTTTAACGACTTTTATCAGATATGTATTAAAACAGTAGGTTAATTCAGCATATATCAGTTAACCTTACATTTACAGTACGTAAATATACTTTGTGATCTCAAAAATTTTGCACGTCGTACTACGCCAGTGGGTCTGTCCGTGTGTCTCAACCGATATCTGAGGGGGATGTTAGCAGCGGGGGGAGGTGGGGAGCGGCAGTGAACCTTTCCTCCAAGCAGTAAACAGATCCAGCTGAGAAAACAGCAAACATCCTCCCACACAACCATACCCCACCAGGTCCCATCCTCCTCCCAGGTGCACTTAGGCCGCGTTGCTTTCATACCCTGAATACGATATTCAGAAATCTGTAATGATGATTATTATTATTAACGAAATAATAATAATAATAATTAATAACAAAATACATCGAGTCAATATGACGTATCCTGTTTGTTTGGTGTTTTTACGTTGCATGGAACCAGCGGTTATTCAGCAACGGGACCAACGGCTTTACGTGACTTATCAAACTGAGAGAGAGAAAATTGCGCTAATCCCTTCTGAGTTGACCCAAGAACAAGAGGTAACAGACCCACTATAGTCTCTCTCTCTCTCTCTCTCTCTCTCTCTCTCTCTCTCTCTCTCTCTCTCTCACACACAAAATACTAAATAATAATACTTAAGTTATATGGAAACGATAACAAGACGCGTTATTGGATAATGACAAAAGTGTCATTCTGGTGGATCTGAACAGCGGAAGTCATATGAGAGAGAGGAGAGGAGAGAGAAGAGAGAGATGAGAGCGAGAGGAGAGAGGCCACTTGAGTATGTCATTCTTGAGTTGTAGGATCCAACCTATGACAGGACAAAATTTGGTTCCATGGCTGAGAATACGATCGTGATGTATGCCGTGTATGTACGTGACTACATGAAACAACATATAATAATTGTTAAAGCTAATCTGTATCCGTCTATAGGCAATTTCTTTACGTATCTACTTGTATTTTTGAGCCTTATTCTGTATCCTCTGTGTTTTCAAAATTCGGTTCTTCTTGTAATTGTGGTTAGCTTGTGTGTGCTGTAACTTATAGACCACCACCCCCCCTTCTCTCTCTCTCTCTCTCTCTCTCTCTCTCTCTCTCTCTCTCTCTCTCTCTCAGGATCGTTAATTGTGTAAGTGATAAATGAAACGTGGTGATTTTTGTCGACGTTAAACATACATCGCCTTAAGTTTTAATTCCAGCATAGGCCTATGCTTCAAGCTGGTAGGATATGAATATGAGCTGAAAATTCAACCCATATTGAGTTGAAAATTCAACTAACTTTAAATTAATAATGAATTTATACTCATATACCTGGTCTAGGTTTTAAAAATAATAATATTGGGGTTTCGTTTTAAAGGTATTGCTGACCATATAAATAAATATATGACTATATAATTCGGTGAAACTGCATCCTAATCTCACACCTTATACTGGTACGAGAGTAATGAAGGGTGACTGACAAGAGTCTGTTTTATTTCAAATCCCATTTGAAAAAAGTTAAGGCTAAAATATTTGCTCTCTCATTTTCAACATTATTCTTGCGATGGAAATGTCATATTTAATCATGACAAGAAACAATACTTGGATTTATCTCTGGATGTTGGTGTCATTGCTTAGGTAAAACATGAGCTCTCTATCTCAATCCGTTTATTAAAAATAAAAATAAGAAAATTACTAGTTTTGTATTGTACTATGGACCCTTCTAGCTGGTCGAGGATAACAGCTATCTTTTACTCCTGCATAAAAATAAGGCAATCTAGCCCATATTACACACCTTAACTATTCTAGCATCAAATAAAAAAGATTTATTTGAAAAAATATCACAAACTGAAAGTGAATTCTTGTTTACCATACGATATACCTTCACGATGATTAAACTCCAAATAGCTCTCATTTTAAGTTTAATGAACAGGGACTAAAATCTCACATTAGTACTACACACCTGTGTTCTTTACTAGGTATGGGGCAAATTTCGAGGTCTACAAACAACCAGGTATCGAGAGAATGATAAAATTCTGGGGCAGTTTTCAATATACCTAACACTCGTGTACAAAAAATGAAACCAATACATACTAAAATTCCCACAGAAGAACCAGTAACTCAATAGACTGTGACTGGCAGAAAGCGGCCTTATTGCCGGATATGATGAGGGCAAGAATAGCATGAAGGTGCCCTCAGAAGTTGAACCAGCTCATGTTGGTTTCAGGCGATCAAGGCTGGATTGCGGTACGGCTCGGTTGATATATAGCCAATGTGTACTGTACGGAATTACGGTACGATAAGTTTAACAAAGTACGGTACGGTACAGTTCAGGTACGGAAAAAATGGGCAAATTCCGTACCGTAACTTACGCTAGGATATGTTACTCAGCAATTGCTGCTAATGCATATTTGGTTGCGCAAATAACTTATCTAGTAGGTTACAAAGATACTTTATATTTCAGTTTGTAGATAATAAACTATGCATGCGTGTATATATATATTATATTATATATATATATAATATAATATATATATAATATATATACTATAATGATGTTGTGTTGTGTGTGTGTATGTGTATATATATATATGTATGTATGTATATATACATATATATATTATATATATATACATACATACATATATGAATAACTTGATCACGAAGTATATAAAACGTGATGCCATGTATAAATAAAGTTTTTTTTGCCACGAAGGCCAAAAAAAACTTTATTTATACATACATACATACATACATACATACATATATATATATATATATATATATATATATATATATATATATATAATGTATATATGTGTGTGTGTGTATAATTCCTTATTTAACATGTGTATGCGCCTGTGTCTAATTATTGAAGTAACACGTTACAGAAGTTGGCAGTATCAGGAATATATGGAATATAATTTCATATTGTCCATTCCGGACAATTTACCTCGGACCTCCCTACTGACCGGAAAATTAAATAACGGCAAATGAAGAATTTACCCTTCTCGAAAATGACCGGAAAAATTCAAAACATATAAAAAGGCATCACCTGATATTTTCCGGTCAGGGTTTTAAGTTGGTTTTTTAACAAAACCTTTAAATCTCATGCTTAATTTCTAGCAAGATGAATAATCTTGAGAATGGTGCCAAAAATATATAGCAAAAAAGTAACATTAATCAACAATATACGATCAAAAATGAAGAATTTACCCTTCTCGAAGTGACCGAAAAATTTTCTGGTCAACGTTTTAGGATATAAAATGCGTATAAAGTCATCTAAATTATACTTAAGACTCAGAATATTACATTAAAAAACAAATGCAACTTAAATCAATGTCATATGTCAATCCGTGTTAGAAATATCGAGGAAAATGTACTGAAAATTGTCATGACTATGAACGTGTGTCTGCTTCCCCTGCAAAGTATTAAACCGATCATGTTGCGTTACGCGAATCATTCATGTACTACTATAGTATAATACGTTTTAATGCACTGACTCTACAGTTCCTTCATTGTTATAGGATGGGCAGGAACGGTGAAAGCTATTCTGATATATAGCCAGTTTCTAGAACTTTTCTGTGAGATTTTTTTTTTCTCTCTCTCTGACTAGGCTGAAAAATTAGATATTATAGTCGCAAGGCCATATACTACAGAATGGTTAAGACGATGGTGAAGCCCTTTTAATCTTAATGCTGGCGATAACACATATTAAACCAATTCCCTCCCCAACCAACCACCGGCCAGCCAACACCCCCCTGCCCCCCCCCCCAAAAAAAAAAGGTCTCTGCCCCACTGCATTTAGGCCTACAGGCTCATATTTGTTCAGTACTTTATTATCCAAGTTGTTACTCATAATAACATGTATTATAAACAAGCTGATCTTATCGCTATAGGTCTATTACTGCCTTTAACAACCCCAGTTACGTCTCGTACGAAACTGACGGTGAAATATACCGATTATAACGTCCGATGGTGTGTGTGTGTGTGTACGCTAAATTTTGGCCGTTCATTTTTTAAATCGTCCAAATTGCGCGCGAATGAAAGGTTAAAACGTAGGCAGATCGTGTAAAATGGAATTATTTTACTAATAAAAAAAAATGGGATATTTGATGAGGGCAAAAGGAGAGGTGAATTTAATTTCCTTTTTAAAAATAACAGTTATCAAATGGGAGAGGTCACAGGTGGAGCGTACAAGAGATGTCGGAGAGGTCACGGATATGGGGTGGGGTGGGGGTGTTAGGGGGGTGGCGCCGATGGTGTCTAAGTAGTCACGGATATTTGGGGGGGGTGGGGGGGGGGCGATGGCGCCCATGGTGTTCGGTATCTCACACTATTCCTCTAAACAGCTTCCTCGATTTTCCGTCAAGAGCGTGTCTGTCCATCTGTCTGTTAGTCTGTCCGGGTTACTACAAATCTGTGTCAGATTCCTTATTCATTTTGCGAGCAAGGAATGGAGACAGATAATGCCTTACCATTCCAGTCATGTGGAATGGGCAGCTAACATGTTTATAATTGCGGGTTTTGCAACAGTGAACTCCCTGTTTATAAACCGGCGATTACGTAGCTAGGCCGATGTGAATATAAACTGCTTCTGAATTTAATATAGATGCCTAAGATACCGAACAAAGATACCCATCAAAGATAGGCCTACTTACTTCTACTACTACTACTACTACTACTACTACTATTCAGGACACGCCGGTCAAAGATTTATATAAAACGTATTATAACCATCAAAACTTTCTCTCTCCACTTTCTTCTCCATCAAACTTATTCATGGCACACCTGTCGAAAGAAAAAAAAAAAAAACACTACTGCTACTACTAAAGCCTAGTACTAATGGAAAATTCGCGCCAAACTTATTCTCCTTCTCAGTCTTTCCTGAAAAAATGGTATAAAGGTAGAACAACTGTCTATAGAGCCTCTTTATATATACACGTATATATAAAGATAGAGATACTATTCATGCAGTCATCGAAGAAAGAAAAAAAAAACGTTCAAAAGCAGCAATAGTAATTAGTATCCTCCCTACCTTCATCACTACTCCCTTCTTCATGATGATTCGTTCACTCATTTCATGACGAAGGTGAACACATTCCATGACGAGACAGGAAGGCTATCCACGTGCGAGATGATAAGGGTGGTGCTGCTGGTGCACCCTTACGCGGTCACATCTCAAGGATTAACTGTCTGCCTGCCAGCGCCCAGCCTCCTCACCCGGTCCCCGGAGGCCGGTATCCTCCTACCCCCGCCACGAGGTTCGAGCCGTGGAGTAGAGGCGCTATGCTTTGCACACGAGAACTGACTTCAACTTAAGGAAAGTAGCCTATACTTATTGTTGGACTCAGCGTAGGTATAGTAACTTGCACTTAAATTCAAGTATACGTATAATGGCTAAACTAGATCAAGTTTTGCCTTTTATCATGGTTTTCGGACTAAATCTAAAGACGTAGCCACTAGCCAAAACCAATCAATCGGACAGTGTGATATGGGAGCTCTCTCTCTCTCTCTCTCTCTCTCTCTCTCTCTCTCTCAAATTCTTACATAAACACAGACATGCAAATTTTAAACAGGCATAATATATATATATATATATATATATATATATATATATATATATATTATATATATATATATATGTATATATATATAGATATATGTATATATATATATATAATATATATATATATAATACTAATCAAATTTTGCATTAAGCAACTCGAAAAATGTACAAGGTCCAATATCTCCGTGTTTTGCTTTTGGGGAAAAGAGACAAGTTATACAGTTACCACGAATGCAGAACTGACTTGCAAGGTTTTCATGAATATAAAACACTTCATGTTAATGATCAAGCTCGTTGTCAAAAATAAATTCCAAATATAATAGCGCGCAATTGATTGATTTCCACTGAGTATTGCTGTCTGTCAGGTAATCGACACACAGGAACTATGTTACTGTATTTGTATTCATGTGAAAACCAAATGTATTCATTCGCATGCCCATGTATTTTGTAAAGAAAATATGTACGTCTATATTGCATGACATAATTAGAGAATAATAGCGTTGTGAGAGGAATTCCTCACCCCTACTCTCTCTCTCTCTCTCTCTCTCTCTCTCTCTCTCTCTCTCTCTCTCTCTCACACACAGGACCCACTGAGAGAGACGTTATAGTACAATCTTGGACGTGATTTTAATTTTGTGTCCATATTGTCAAGTATTGTCTTATACGTCGATATCTATTAAGAAGTCATGTATAAATACGCCTTTAGGCCTATGCATCAAATTTGCTTGCCATGGGTGTATATATATATACATATTATTGGGTGTCTGGAGGGAGCCCACAAACTGTTTGCAAACAATTTTTTCCGTATATTTGTTCCCATCCAGAATGGAAAACATTTAGTGTTTCTGTGTATATGTATATATACACATTTATAATGTAATGTATATGTTTATATATATATATATATATATATATATACATATATATGCATACATACCATATATGTATATATAAACCTGTACATTGTATGTATGTTATATATAAAGTATATATGTATGTATGTGTATATACAGGGTGTAAACACGAGTTAATGCAAATATTGTGTGAAATGAAAGAACAAGTTTTCTGAGCAGAAAATCTTTCGAAAACATTTTTAGGTTTCGTTGATGAGGGAAATTTTTGAAATAACCGCTATATCTATTTATCGCTGCTTTCATGCAATAAAGGGGGGTCGGTGCATCCTGGGATGTTTGGGGGTCGGGGGTTAGGGGGAAGATGGAGCGAATAGGCCTATGTGATAAATTACTCCCCAATCAAATGCATGATTTAGAAATGAAGAAAAACAATGCATGCATCATTGAATCTGTATTCCTCCCTTTAAATGGCATTTATCGGACGCCGATAAAGAAAAGGTGGTCGAAACATGGAGACGCCTAAAGCAAAAACCAGAAAAGAAGAAAAACGTAAGAAATACCGGATCGACCTCTGACGACTTCCGCCTGTTCCCGACCTTTAGACACCTGATGCCGACCCCCAGCCTCTCCCTGATACCCCGTCGCCTTTGATAACACCAGACCGAAATTCCGTTGACGACCTACAGCACGATGAATATTGGACAGCTGCTTAGTAATACCAGCGTGCCAGAAAGACACTTCATAAGGAAAAGTGAAAGAATTTTGTACAAAATAAAATCTGTGAATTCTGCCATTATTTGAAATAAAACATGTTTGAAAGAAGGTCTGTTTCCAGCACACAACAACAACAACAACAACAACAACAACAATAATAATAATAATAATAATAATAATAATAATAATAATAATAATAGTTAGTAAACATCAGGAGTAAATATTGACGGTTCATTTGGCCACATATGATCTCATAAAGGCATAAAAAATAATATAGGCGGCCCTGTTCGTTTTATAGGTGAATGTTTCATTATGAAACTCGTTTCTCTTGATTTCCCCCATATAGTCCATGAGCCAGACCAAAAAAAGGTACCACCTGTACTGAGTAAACTTAACCCCATTTCTAGATACCCCCATGTCTGTAGTTTATGAAAATCCTTGTTAACATTGTCAACTGCATAGCTTTTGGTCAGTGTAGCCCATTGATTCCAAATAATCACAAGAATTTTTAAGGTCTCATTGAAAACAATCTTTTGACTGTGTACAGATTATTTTTTAATGCAGATTTCTGAAATTTTATCAGATTGTACACATATCATATGCAAACCACTAGTGCAAATATTATTGTCCTAAGTTGATCCAAGATACTGCACACATGTCCAAGGAACGCATTGATATATAATATTTTGTTTTGGGATACATGAGTATTTGTATAATCAAGCTAATTTACAAATATTAAAAGTCGTATAATCCTATCCTACGCGACTATTTTCTATTCATACGCAGCTCAAACTTTTTTATCAAAAAGCAAATAATCTTGTCTCCTAAAAGTTTATGCAAGCAATATTCTCATGGCATTAGTTACAAAATAAAACAAAAAAATTACTTAGAAACTAAAAACCATCTCGTATTTAAACAGAACATAAAATTTTAATATCTATCCCTATAACCGTATAATATTGCAATAAAAATTATGGTGGTCTGAAATTATTTAACAGAAAAATTAGTTCATATGATAAACACTCGCCATATTAACCCAATTATCACCAAAACTACAATTATTATAAGGATTATATAAACCATTATTAATCATCATATTCGTCGTCACACAAGTCCTGCAATTCTGTACTAGGTTCCCTATCTTTCCCTTGATTATTGCAAGTTTGAAGTTTGCACATATCTGTACATTTCAAGCCATTGATAAGGCAAGTACAATCTGATGACTTGCAGGAACGTGCACACCTGCATGCTAGTAGCTATAGTACTGCCTCTGGTGCAGGAGGTCCTTGTAGCCATTTGATGGCTAAGGTACCATTATCTATTTCCCAGCCTGACTCTGTTGGATTTGGTAAAACAGGATAACGCTGCAAACACTGTCTCCAAAATTGCAGATTGGAAGTTAGCCCTTTGTACATGCATGAAAAGGGAGTCCTGGCATGGTGGTAAACTGCTTGACTCTATTTCTCCCCGCTTAGCACAGAAGAGTTGATGGCGAAGAGAGTTCACTGACGTTTTTGTAGCACTATTGTACATGCTGCAGGTGATTATCTGCAGTTTTTCAAATAGGTCCGATGAAACAGTTGCATTGCGGCCGAGTTCACAATATGTAGCTTGATATGTCTTGTTTGATTTCATTTGGTTAAATGCATTGATTTTTCCTCTTCCTGCGAAGGCGCTGACAGTGTCGCAACCAGTGAATGCATGCATGCCAATTAAAGCCTCACATACTGCTGTTCCAAGTGCCTCACTAAGTTTTTTAATGTTAATAAACTGAGTTCGGGTTTTTTCCCACATTTCATATACAGTGTACAAGGGATCAAGCTACTGATACCTAATGCTATAACCAAGACATCTGAATCCTCTGCATTGATAACCACATTCTTGATCTCAGACTCAGCTGCATGTAAGGCATGCAGGAGAATGCGAGTGTCTGCTTCTTCCTGGAGACACTCCAAATTAGTTTCAACTTCTGATAACATTCTTTAGTTAGTTTTAGTAGCATTTTTCTTCGCATGTCAATAGAGTACGGTATCATTTAAGCTTTCTCTCAGAGGAGCTTTTTGCCACTCATTTACCAAGAATTTGATGAGGTTTTTCTTGCTTGATGCACAACAAAGAATTTTTCTCCATTGTTGAATTGTGGGGCCTGGAGCTATATTGCTTAGCTGTATGCCCATTCCTTCACCTCTCCTTTGCCTTTCAAGATCCTTGATGGACTTATCACGATACACATCGAATACTATATCAATGCGTTGGCTTTCGCTGCCTTCGTGGATAACCTGAGAAAGGACAGAAACAGCCAATTCTGCAAAGGTCTTATCTGTAGGTTTCATTTTCTGAATTAATCCCATTCCATCAATTATCCACAGGAATAACCTCTGTTGGTGTGATCATCTTCATAAGTTCTTTTGCCAAGACACTTTTGTTAGTTTTTCTAATTGATCCATCCCCATATGCTAAGGACCATGGCAAGGGTCCCAAAGGATGTGACAATACCTCTTTCATGTCTAACTCCCTCTTTTCTGCTACAAGAATCATATGAGCAAATAATTTTCTGTCAGCATTAAGAACAATATCCTTTGATGATCCAACTTTATGAATTGTCTTGTATGCATCAGAAAATGTCTTCAGCTTGAGCTTTTTCATTCTTCCATGGAACTGTTGCTTAGAAAGATCCCCTTCAATACGCTCACGCTTGAATGTTTCATATGCTGCTTCTCCTACTTTTTCTGCTTCAAGGAGATCTTTTGCAACATCTGGTGGTGCAACTTTTTGAGTTTTTCTTGAAGCCCATATGCATGTTTAACAAGTTCATTTTTAGACATACTGTCAGGGTATAACAGCAGTCTACCATTAGTATTAGACACAATGTGTAAACTCTCACCAAATTCAGCTTCAAGTTTACGACGAAGATGTTTCCTTGTACTTTTTCTCACACTATCTATGCCTAAGGATGTCAATGATGATTCTATTCGTGATACAAGATATGTCATTTCTACAATTTGTGGCTTTGGAATTATATCATTTCGAATATATGTATACAGCTCCTCATGTGCCAGCCTTTCTGCATTACAATATGCATCTTCTTCAACACAGTGTGCCTCTTCCATATCAGTACCTTTGCTTTCACCATTTTCTACAATTTTATTACTTTTAGCCACCTTCCAGGTATAAGCTTTATAACATGTTGAATGATAATGTCCTTCTGAAGCAATTAAGTCTGTTCTAAGAATTGCAAGGATTTTTTCATCCATTTTTACTAAAGCAGCCCTCCTGAGTGTCTCATCTGCGCGAAACTCCTGGCATCGGACCAGGTTTTCTCTAGTTCCTGATCCACTCTTGTACTTTGTTCTCCTTCCACAAATGATGCATTCTTCACTGCTATAAACACTTAAACTACTTGGTTTGCCACGAATGGATCGCCGAGAATCATTTGAGGATAATTCTATTTCATTATCACTTTGTTGAGATTGTATAGAATTTAAACTTCTTTTCATTGTGAAGTAACTATGGCACTTTCTATGATAAAGAACTAGAGGTATTTCATCATCTTTCACACCTTCAGCCAACTCTAAAATACCAACATGTTGCCTGATTTTGGCTGCATTGAGAAGAGTCTGCCATGAGCTGATGTTCTTTGGAGATACAAGGGCTGACCTATCAGTAGTACAATGAATCATACAGCTATTGCGAATTCTTTTCTTTGGGATGGGACAGCCTTCATCTTCAGCAGTTTGGGCCATGTTGGACTAGAAGAGCTTGTTTTCTACTTTTTTTATTTATCTGCAAATGAAGAACTGTGTGTGAACAGAAAGAATTAATCCACGTCGGATAGTTTTGCTCGACTCGTACCGATTTAGTGTAAATTGTAAATTAGCTTGATTATACACAGAAGCATGCATTCTACATCAGGTTATTGTATATCATTATGTTCCCTAGACATGTGGGCAGTATCCAAAATCATTAAAACTCTTACTTGTTCAATTGCATGGTCATACCGTTAAACTTAATTACGTAGATACCAAAAAAATATTCATTTTTGCTTTTTGCTGGTATCAAAATCCGACCTTGTAATACTTAGGATAATAATATTTGCACCAGTGGTTTGCCTATGATATGTGTACAATCTGATAAAATTTCAGAAATCTGAATTAAAAAATAATCTGTACACAGTCAAAGAGTGTTTTCAATGAGACTATAAAATTCTTGTGATTATTTGGAATTAAGGGGCTACATTAGCCAAAAGCTATGCAGTTGACAATGTTAACATGGGTTTCCATATACTATAGACATAGGGGTATCCAGAAATGGGAGTTAAGTTTACTCAGGTCGGGTGGTACCTTTTTCTGAAATTTGAGTGTCTGGCTCAAGGACTAATAAATGAGTTGATATCTGAAACGTAGATTAAGAATTGGAATGACTTTTTATTATTATTATATAAAAAATTCAAGAAATTCATCTCGATAAGTAGATTTTCAAACACTGTGATAATTTTATTTTCTTCAGTTTTTAGTTTCCTCCCAATTCCCAACAGATGGCAGCAGCGTTATTAGTCTCCTCGTAAGTGTCACAGCAGCGTCTCTAAACTCCTTCCCATCACCCCCACCCCCTGCTCCCTACCCCTCCCGAGCCGGTTCAGGAAAACTGACTTCTGAGCAGGAGAAAATATTCATGTCAGTTTCGCTGTGTAGTTCGTGGTGAGTTCAAGTGTTGAGTCTAAAGAGGTAGGAGGAGAGTGACAGGGTCTGAAGTGTTTGATTGTTGTAGGTAACTTCATGTTAAATGTGCCAATTAAGAAGTATTTTGAAGTATTTTTGTGATTGCTTTGGTTTTTATTCAAAAGATTTTTTGATCTTGTGGGGATGTTAGATATTATCGGAAATACAGTTTAACTTTGCTGGAACAGTGAGATAGATGTATTTTACGTAGCTTTTTATGAAAGATGTGCTTAACATTCAGATTAAAGCAGGTAGTTTTAATTTGTCAATTAAAGTTCTTAATGTTTAGGGTACAAGTCAGGTGAAGGTATCTTGTTTTTTCGTTGTTTTACTTCTGACCATTTTAACTTCAATGGTTACATGTAATGATGGATGTGCTAAAGTGAGGTGTTCAAAAGCGTAGTATTAAAGTAGATTTAAAGTAATATTTAACTTCGTGAAAAACTATTTGAAAGATTTCATGGTATTTACAATGCTGTGTTATAAGCGCTGTTTATTTTAAGATTTTAAGAAATCTCTAACTTTTATTGCTTTAATAAGATTTGATTTTAAGTTATTGAATTTCATACAGTATATACTTCAGACACTTATTCTTTCCATATACAATGGTAGGGAGTTTTTTTTTTACATTAAATGCTATATTCTGGCGTAAATAAGAATTTTATTCAATTTAATGCTGTATAACTAGGTATTTAATACTTGGGTTCTTAAAATTTATCTTTTAAATAGTTTTAATAAGACTATTGTTTATATAGGTGTCTTCGGACTTCAATGATTAATTTAAATCAGTTTTGTTAAATATGAATGTGTGGTATTTAATATGGACTTTAATGTGTTAAACTTTATGGTGCTTGGTTTTAATAAATGGTTTTAATCTGTTAAATCAATACGTAAGCAAACCTCACTCCTTAATGAGTGAAAATTCCTATTTTCCAGGAACTCTGTCAGTTCTGGAAACTTTTCTAAATCGGAGCGATGACCGTTTTAGAGACCTGCTTCTATAAAAGGTAAGAACTTGACTAGTCATTAATAATTTGAGGGCCAATGCTTTAATATCTTCCATTAAAAGTTCAATGCGCAATGTAAGTGTAGGTATGTTAAAATTACTCAAAATCTTTTTAAAATTTTATAATTACTTCCAAAGGCTTTTTTTAAGAATGGGACTAGGTTGTGTTAGTGTAAAAAACTTATTTGATTAATATAAGCGGTTATTTTAAATTTTAAGTTGGAAAGTGACTGACAATGCTGTTTATTTTTCTGACCGTTAAGTTTTAACCAATTTAGAATTTGCCTAATTATGGAGAGCTGTGAATGTCAAATAGTTGTAAGTTACTGAATGTCAGTTTTTTGTCTCAACGTTAGTTTTAGACCTACTGAACTGACCGCTTAACTTTTTTTTTTCTGTACGCTAAATTTTAGACCTAATGTAATATCTAGCTGGCTTTTCCCGAAAGCAAAGCTTTAGACCAAATGAAAATATTTACTTTTCAAAGACTAAATGAAAATATTTACTTTTCAAAGGACTTAAATGGAAAAAGTTACTTTTCAAAAAGACTTAAATGGAAAAAAGTATACTTTCAAAGATTAAATGGAAAAAGTTTAACTTTTCAAAGGATAAATGGAAAAAAAGTTTACTTTTCAAAGGACTTAATGGAAAAAGCTTTACTTTTCAAAAGACTTAAATGGAAAAAAAGTTTAATTTCAAAGACTTTAAATTGGCAAAAGTTTACTTTTCAAAGGACTTAAATGGAAAAGTTTTACTTTCATTTAAAGACTTAAATGGAAACAAAAAAAGTGCACTTTTGCAAAGACTTAAATGGAAAAAAGTTTACTTTTCAAAGACTTAAATGGAAAAAGTTTACTTTTCAAAGACTAAATGGAAAAAATGTTTACTTTTCAAAGACTTAAATGGAAAAGTTTACTTTTCAAAGACTTTAAATGGAAAAACGTTTACTTTTCCAAAGACGTAATGTTTCTTTTAAAGTGGAAAAAGGTTTAATTTTCAAAGACCTTAAATGGAAAAAACGTTTTACTTTTCAAAGACTTAAATGGAAAAAGTTTACTTTTCAAAGACTTAAATGGAAAAAGTTTACTTTTCAAAGACTTAAATGGAAAAAGTTTACTTTTCAAAGACTTAAATGAAAATATTTACTCTTCAGGTGGTGTAATTCGATGTGACGCCTTGGTTCTGAACGCTGCAATACTGAGGCTTGATAACTATTCAAGGAACTTTTTACTCTGGCCATGAAGGATCTTTTTTCAGAATTTCTACTACTTGGAATTTGTGACAACTTATAAAAGGCTTGTGTGCCTCGTGCTGTCTGAGATTTGGTTGGTCATAAGTTTGTCTGGACTTTCACTAGACTATATACTGTCATTCAGAGGGTAATTTTCTAATGTGTAAAGTTTGGAAATTTTAGTTAAGTACTTGCACTTAACGCTGAACTTTAATTATAGATTACTGTACCAAAATTTTTTCTTTACAAACTTTTTTTTTACAATAAACCAGTATTACTCTTTATTGCTTAGCCTCGTTTAAGTGTAGTAATAAGTCTTTTACAAGGTCTTACGGATAAATTTGAGGATCTTGGTTCTCGTAGATTTTATTTCTTAGCATCCTACTAGTGTATGTCTTATTTACTAAAGTTTTAAAATATTTATTTTGAAAAACCACATTTTGTCGAAATCTGTCGTGCAAAATGCTATTTTTAATTTAAATGTTCTCCATAGAAAAATTAGTTTAAAATGTAATATGAACTATTTTCTGGTTCTGACTAAAGACTGTCACAGATCTTCAAGTTTATTCACAAATCTTAGTTTATTCACTATTGTATTTATTTTCTATGTACAGAGTTTTATAAATTAATAACTAATTACTTTCTAATCCGTCTTTTAGTAGTTATTTTAGTGGCACTTACTTCACTACCTGAAGATTTAATAAAATTTGTTTTATTAAACTAAGTGTGAAAATATTTAAAATAGTATAATTAAGCGTGACTTCAGGAGATAGGAGAGAATTGACTGCCTAGTGTAAGCATGAATGTTCTAAATATTCTAAATAGTTCCAGAGGGATTGCTTTAAAAAGTCTGTCAAAAGGCAGTAAGCCAAAAAATCTAATCCTATGCCGAAACTGATCTAGGTAAGACCTTAAGTGTATCTCTGAAGTATTTTAAAACTGTTAGGGTTATTAACGGTTAACATTTGAAGCTAGGCAGTGCTAGTTGGTAGTACCTTTCCTTACGGGCGACAAAGGCAACACTTTACTTCAAGTTGAAAACTACAGTAATGTATGAACGATGATGGTAACTATAAGATAGTGAAAATAGATACTCTAATTTACTATGTTAAATTTTCAGCCTGAAGTTTCACTGGTCTGACAATTGTTTTATCACTAGTTTCACTGGTCTAGTTTGTCTTCGTGAACGTAGTTGTAGTGTTTGAATTTCTGGAAAGCCACATTACGTTATATACTTCCTCCTAAAATAGGCGCGGTGGCGTGATCGGTATGGTCTTGACCTGTCACCTCGATAACTGAGTTCGTTTCTCGAGCATTCCATTGAGTCGTCAGAGATTTGTATTTCTGGTGATTGTTCACCCTCGGCGTGGTTCGGAAGTCTCGTAAAGCCGTTGGTCCCGTTGCTGAATAACCACTGGTTCCATGCAAAGTAAAAACTTCCTCCTAAAACTTGGTGTGCCAATGCTATTATTGGGGTTGATGCAAATTGTTCTTTTCAAATGAAGACTAGAAGGGACGTGGAATACCTGGGACTGTTAATAAATAATTCTATTTGAGAAATTCTTATCTCGAGGAAAACCTCTAACAAAGAATTCCTCCTTGAGGAAACTTTGAACCAGGAACAATTATTCCTATTGAATGTAGCATCTCCAAAAAGGACAATTTCGATTAGAATTCAAAGGATTCTCAACGTTTACTGCGAATCCCAAATTTTGAGACAAACTCGAGAAACTTTCAGCCTTCTGTCATTTACTAATTTTTGGATCGAAAATGACAAAGTAATTCTTATGGGAAACTATTGAAGTCTTTAATGTATTCATTCTCTTAAAGACTAGGTCGTCCTTTCCGCTTAATTTCTTGTTAAAGCCTCCATGAATATTGGTAATCCTGCCTCTATGGACAAGGAGGAGTAGCCATAGTTTGCTACCAGAACGAAGAACTTATTCCCTTTGTTGAAAACTGTTCACGTTCTTCAGAAGTGCCCTTATCAAGTTTGTTTTGGATACACAACTTCCTTGATAGCAATCGTATATATCGATGCAGGATTTATACGTGGTCTTCCTAAAACAAGATATGATAGTTTCGTCTTCAAACAACCAAACTTTATTCAAGGATTCTCACAACACTCCATAGATGTACTATTTAGCGAACGTACATAATCTTGAGAAAGCATTACTTGATAAAACGATATCTTGTATTTGGTATTACTAGCATGTATTAATAACAAGCAGAAATCTTCATTATATTACTAGTAACGCTTTTCGTCATATATAAATATCTTTATCTTCAGAGTGATTTTATTTGATGTACATTTAAGGCGCGAGGCATAAGAGATTACTATAATTAGCCATTAAACTTTTTTTTACATTTTCTAAAAAAAAGTAAAAAAATTTATTCGAAAATTGTATTTTGGAATATTTGGGAACTAAGAAAAGATAACTCCTCTCTCTCTCTCTCTCTCTCTCTCTCTCTCTCTCTCTCTCTCTCTCTCTCTCTCTCTCTCTCTCTCTCTCTCTCTCTCTCTCTCCTTCCTTGCTATGTTCCATAGGCACGAATTTGTCCCGAAGTTTTAACATGAAACGTAAAGGCTTAGAGTTCAAATTCTGTTTTCGACGTCTATTATTATTGGTATTATTGTTGTTGTTATTGTTATTATTATTGTTATTGTTATCAATCACTTAAAAGATGAAACCTCTTCATAAGGAACAATCCTAACACAGGAACCACAGATTTAAAGTTCAAGCTCTCAAAGAATATTGAGGTGTTCGTTCGAAAGAAATAACAGAAGGCGAAGATCAGTTATTAGCAAAATTGGTAAACTGACAAATAAATGAATGAATAAATTTAATAATGTTAGAAAATCTGGTGCTAGAAAATAACAGATGTTTGTCACATTTGCTAATTGGCTTATCCTAACTTTTCACCCTACAGTTATGCATCAATGCGTATTTGTATTAATTATATATATATATATATATATATATATATATATATATATATATATATATATAATTTATAAAGCCCCAGGGGTGAAGTCCCTATGCATACCCCCACCCCCAATCAGACCCCCAGCAGATACTGGCTGACCACTGCGTTGCAATAACCGAAATTCAGAAGGCTTCCGTAACCAGTCTCTTAAATAAATCAAGATTTTCTGACCCATTTTCATTTTACGATTAAAAAGCCGAATATTTATGTATCTTAATCATTATTATATGGAATTTTGAAGAGCATTCCCATTCATTTTATTTATATCCATTCATTTACCTGTTCATAACTTTTTTTTACTTAATACAGGAGGCAACCATAATCTTTATAGAAATTTCTGAAAACGAGTTTCCGTCTCATCAACGAACTGGAAGCCGTTTATGAAGAGGCTTTGCAAAATCCCAAAGATTTCAGCCAATGAAAGGAGGCGTTAGAAATAGTGGTGACGGTATAGGCCTCTGATTGGTCAAAGGAATTCCTCCCGCCCCGCCCCCTTCCCCTCCCCCTTTTGGAAGGCTCAGTGTAGTGGACGCTTTTGTAAACAGATGCTCACGAGATAAAGGAAATGACTTTAGTAAAGAAGAAGGCTTTTTAAGTTTGTTGTTCTAACATTCTTAGGGGATATTGTCGGTGCTGTAGGGTTTGTATGCTTGGTGAACCATTGACTAGCGTGGAAGTGTCCTTCGAAGGAAGGAGTGTTGTGGTCATAGGATCTAGAATTTTGCAGTTTTCAAAAATATTTTGCAGATTGGAAAGTCCTTCGGAGCTGGAAGGCCACAGTGTCATTCTTAAAAGTTGACTTGTATACTTTTTCAAAAATTGATGTACCAAATTTCTCAGAAAATGCTGAGGTTCTTGAACAAACTATTTTTGGATGGGGATCCATAGCAGAACGCTCCTCGTAAGTGTAGTAAGGTGCTGAAGGTGGTATACTACGTGACACCTGATGTGGATAACTGGATTCTTTTATTAAAAAAAAAAAAAAAAAAAAAAAAAAAAAAAAAAAAAAAAAAAAAAAAAAAAAAAAAAAAAAAAAAAACAGACCACCTCCTCAGACAGCCTTTGACGATCTCGGGCAATGAGGCCTTAAGGATCCAGCCATCTCGATTTATGCCCTCTAAATTCCAAGCTGATTAAAGCCTCCTCAGTAGTTTTTAAAGATCAGAGGGCGGACAGAAAAAGCGCGGACGGGGAAAAGTGCGGACGGACGGCAAAGACATCTATTTATCTCAATAGTTTTCTTTGACAGAAACCCAATGAAAAAATAAGGTGTTGGCAGACACCTCACAGGACGAGAACTGATCATAACTTTATGGGGTGTGACTTTAATCCTTCACTGAATCGCTATTTCAAAAGTTGACCCAAAGAAAGAACCCACTCCACTCAAGATGGTCGAATTTAGCGTCTGCCTCCTTCAGGCTCTCAAGTTCTCCCTCGAGGGATTATGTCCGTGTCTTCTTCATTGGGGCATAATGAAGGTAATTATTGGAGCTGTGCATCCATGTTTACCCACAGCGTGTAACCAAATTATATACTACAAGTAGCATGACAATGAGACGAATAAAAAAGTTATTTATTTGCAATATACATGTCATGACAAGATTTGTTTTTTCTCCTAAAACGCAAATGGGTGTTAGTGACATTTAGTCTGTACGACGAGAGAGAGAGAGAGAGAGAGAGAGAGAGAGAGAGAGAGAGAGAGAGAGAGAGAGAGAGAACTGGTACACACACACAAACTGTCTATTCATCTAGTTATGCGACGTCCGATATTATTACCGTAATATCATAATATTCTCCCATCCAAATGATTCCGTTTAAGTACGTTTTGAAAATACGTATACATATAAAAGTTTATGATTACACGGCTTTAACAAAACTAGTGGAATCTCTTTCTCTCCACACTACAAATTCAATTATTCAATGTTGACTTCTTCCTAAATGACGATGGCAAATTAGCAATCCTGCTCGTCCATTACTCGAGAAACAAATTTTCCTTCCTTAAAACCCCGTTCAGAATGTGCGCATGAAGAACCATGCTATGCACCACCTTTATTATGGTCGAGAATTGCTTTGAATGCAAAGAGATTTTACCCCCTAAAGTTTCTTTACTGGTGATACTGTTATTTGCCATGAATTGGGCCAGCTTCCATCAGCATAGTTTTCTGGAGAGCCGTTATAAAGCGTTACTTTTTACCAGAAAGAATTCGAAGAAGACTACCAGTTGCTTTTGTTCATATTTGTTGTCAGTGAGAATCTAGTGCTGGGGGTCGTTTCCCTTGAACTTGATCGCTAATTACAAAAGGATATTAATAACCATTATTATCACCGCTATATATTGAGTTTAGACGATGTAGATCTACCCTGTGTGTTTGTGACCAACGTCCTCCGATTCTGTGGAAAAAACCGCTTTATTTTTTTTGGATGATGGAGCCATGCTGTCCAATTGGTGGAGACCGGGGTGGGGTTGGGGTTTGGGGTGGGGGTGGGGGGAGAGGGGTTGACTATGAACTTGCAGGCCGCAGGGAACACATATCAAGAGGAAGTAATCTAAGGCACCATGAGGAGGACCCAGTATGCAAATGCACAGACTGTTCTAGTGTGTATCCAAATACACAAATTCTGATTATGCCAGCATCAAACCCCCCCCACCGCCCCACAACCAAGCTTTGCTGGGGACCTCGGCCTGTCTTACTGGCCATTAGGTAAGTACAACATTACTTTTATTTTATTATGCATTTTCCATGCATTTCCATCCGTTAATGAATACTATATGAACTGAGTAGGACATGGTATCTCGCTCTCTAGTAACCTGAAACGCTCACACTTGGCGGAAGGAATAGTAGTGTATTCATCTCTCTCTCTCTTCGTGTGAAATTCCAGAATTAGTTGTTACATATACTAGAAACGACGTGTGGAGAGAGAGAGAGAAAAAAAGTTAAGTATATCTTAGTTTTACCAGACCACTGAGCTGATTAACAGTTCTCCTAGGGCTGGCCCGGAGGATCAGATATTTTTACGTGACTAGGAACCAACTGGTCACCTAGCAACGGGACCTGCAGCTTTTTGTGGGATCCGATCCACATTATATGGAGAAGTGAATTTCTATCGTCAGAAATAAATTTCTCTGATTCCGCGTTGGCCGAGCCGAGAATTGAACTTCGGACCACCGGATTGGCAGCCGAGCGCGAAAACCACTCGTCCAGCGAGGAACTGAGAGAGAGAGAGAGAAGAGAGATGAGAGACGAGAGAGAGAGAGAGAGAGAGACTGACTGACACTTACACATGTTTTTCCTGATCGCTACGGCGTCAGATAATAAGGCTAATTTTTTAAAGCTGCAAAACTCTGTTGGGTTTTTGACAAAGTGCAAAGATTGATGCTTTGATATTTTGGGGAGAAGGGACCTGGTTGGAGGTGGGTGGGGTGGGGGAAGGTGCCTCACGGCTTTGAGCTCTTGTTTCAAACGGCCCAGATTTCGTTTGGGTCCTGCTGACACACCTGTAGGTAGTAACCGGTTTTTGGTCGATATAAGTATACATAGGGACCCATAAGGGATTGACGTAGGTGGAGGTACTAATATGTGCTTGTTCTGTTCATTCATTTTCATTTTTTTTTTTATTCCTACTTTTTAAGTGATAGAAGAGCTCTCTCTCTCTCTCTCTCTCTCTCTCTCTCTATGCAACTTATAGGCCTACACACGCCTTTCTGGTGTTTTTTTATTTCCCGAAATTGTGACTTCAGACAATCTGATGGCAGAGCCTCACTCCACCAGACTTTCAACTGAATTCGTTTCTTTCTTTTCGAAGTGTGGGGAGGAGGAGGAGGCGGCCATATATAGCTGTCGTATTTGCATAATATTTCCTTGTCTATGACAACGTTGGAAAAGGGTCTTTCTGTCTGGCTGTGAGGGTCATTAGTTAGCTGTCCGCTAACAGCTAAGCTGTTGATTTTTTTTTTTTTTTTTTTTTTTTGTTTTTTTTTTTTTTTTTTTTTTTTTTTTTTTGCTTTATATACCAACCTTTCTGGTTCTTCGTATTCCCACGTATCAAAATTTATAGTTTTTCCATCGGAAAATCTCGTATTGTCAGAAACGTATTTATAACAGTTCAGATTTATTATTATTTTTTTTTTTACTAAGGGAAACCATGGAGGTACCGCATAAATGTTATATATATATATATATATATATATATATATATATATATATAATATATATATATATAACCGTAATTCTGTTTGTTATTATTATTTCTCTTAAGGAAAGTCTCTAGTACCATGTTCCAAAACCTCTCGTCAGTAATTGCATAAATTGATTTGACCAACGCCTCTCCTCCTCCTCCCCCTCCTCTTCTTCTTCCTTTTCCTCTTCCTCCTCCTACCCCCATGAATCATTAGATCATCTCCTAATTCATTATAGCTCCTTTCCATTCGATTGTATATGTGCTTACTATATCATTTATATGTATACATATTATAGTGTCAAAGTCAATCTTAGTGTTGTATAGACATGAAACATTTTCTGTTTTATTCCGCTATTTTGTTAGAGCCATTCACCCTGTATGGTTTTGACAGTGGAATGTTAATCATTGTGATGACCTGGTAGTAGCAGTCATTATGTGTAGATTGATATATTCATCTTGGTCTGCAATAGGCCGAATAGCTTTTTCCTGTTTGTGAATGGTGATTCAGTCCTCCTGAGACACACTATACACACACTATACCTGTCTGGCTGTTGATGACGTCTTGTTCTTGGCATTTAAGACTTTTAGACACCATGTCTGGGCATGTGTGTGGTTCCTTTGACATCATCCGACTGGTAGTACGCCTGTCTGATAGTGAAGTCTCTTCATTCTCTTCACCTTACTCCAAATTCATGACCGAGAGAGAGAGAGAGAGAGAGAGAGAGAGAGAGAAAGACAAGACAAGACAAGATAGACAGGCGGCTTGGCCTGTACTATTTGTCTTCACTAATCTGTTTGTGTGTGTGTGTGTGTGTGTGTGTGTATGTATGTGTGTTTGTGTCTCTGTCACTCCTTAGGTGCATACCGAAGAGTTGGTGTTTGTTGGGTCTAGGTTTCTACCTTCTAGAAGTTGCGTAAGAGCTAGGCGGTGTTTATATAGTTTTAAACCTCCGTTTTTCTTGTGAAATGTATGTATGTATTATTATTATTATTATTATTATTATTATTATTATTATTATTATTATTATCAATTATTATTATCATAATAATAAGTCAGCTAAAATACGGTATTATTATTATTAAGAAGAAGATAAGTCTTAGAACAAGGCTGTTTCGGTAAAGCTGGAGATTGGTTCGAGAGGCGGTTGGTAGTTGGATGGGAGAGAAATGGTTGAGGGGGGAGGGGTTTGGGAGGAATTTCTCCTTGCCAGGGCCTCTGAAGAGGAAGGTAGGGGGAGGGGAGGAGGAAGATGGTGAGAGGGAATTGCTAGCCACTTTAGATTACACCAAATTCATCAGAGTTACGTTTACTTGAACCTTATAAAAGTTCTCATGCAATTTGGGCTGGAATGTTAAAAACAACTGAAAAGCATTGAATGCAGTGCCAAAGCAATGGAATACTGTCGTCATTGTCTCTTTATGATTGTATAATAATAAGCATTTCCGCTCCATAACTCTTTGAGAGAAGTTAACTTTATCGACATTCCTCCCTTAGGCCTATCGGTCTAAAAGTCCTGGCAGATCACGTGGTGTGCTTGTAAGCACGCCATTGTAGTCACTTTAATAAGTCAAAACGCATCATTAGTTTAAAGAATTGTTGTTTTGCTTTCATTGGTTGCTTGATCACTGTGTTTCGTCTAAAGTTGCATTTTATTTGCAATATATTAAGCTGTGTAACACGTAGTGCGGAGAGACTAGTACTAGGTCTATTGTTTTCAAATCCGGTCAAGTGATCGAGTTCCTTCGGCTTGTTTGAATGGTATACCATTTATACCTAGAGGAGAGAGAGAGAGAGAGAGAGAGAGAGAGAGAGAGAGAGAGAGAGCTCCAGTCATTGCTTTTTTTCACCATCTTGTCTGGTGGCCACTGGCCATGAGACAAGACATCAGTTTGTCTTGCACATATCTCACAAGCTATTTTGTTTTGACTTAATATACAGTATAATATCATCTCCTGTATGTTGGTTTTATAAGTTTATTGCATTAATTTGTATATTTTAAAATGGCGTCTGGTAGGTCATTTTGCTAATTTTAATATTAGTTGCTTAAAGTAGTGGGACATCAAGTGTCATGGCGGACGATTAGGATGTGGCATTAGACCTACTATAATAATATTAAATTGCAGACCGTTTTTACGACGGAAATCGACAGCAAATCCGCGTTGTTTTACATTCGCCGTTTTGGCAAACTTCTTTGCGCCGATGTTTTTAAGAAAAAGAATTTATAATCGAATTAACTGTATTGCTGGCGCAAATCATTCAACTGTTTTCGTAAAGTAAATTTAGGAGAAAGAGTTTTTTATCTGTAAATAATATTACCATCCGTTGGGCAGTGAAGTTGATGTCATTATGTAATGGTTGCTACATCATTCAACTTTGGATTCCAGGCATTATTCCATTAAGATGGGAATCTATTCCGGTGTTTTTTCCCGCGATTTGAAAAGTGACTTGGTGATGGTTCGTAACGCCATGTTTGCGAACGTACGTCGTTCGAAATTTTCCCTGTTGTTTTTTGTGGTTTTATTTCTTATGTTTTTGTAGTTTCTTTTCATTTTTAATTTATTAGTCTTAATTTTTTTATAATCAAATCCTCGTCCAGTCTTTAGCAACCTGTTTGTGAGTTTTTCCATTTTTAGAGATTTGGTCGTCCGTCCCATACACCAAGATGGCCGACCTGATAGAAGAACAAAAAGAAACTCTAGTTATTTCGTATCTCTGATTGAAACCAATACGCAGCCTCGTAACTTGAACAGGCGATAATAATTGAATTTGACGTTAATTCAGTTATATTTTCAACCTCAAAGACGTTAATTATTAACAGAATTTGATCTGAATCGGTTAAATATTCAGTTAATGTCGTAATTATGGCGAAATCGTGCGAGCCGAACAGCGGCTTGAACCGGCCCCTATAGAGATCGTCGTCTCGGGAACAGAAATTATTAAATAGTCTCTAATTCTTCTTTATTTTCATCCCAGGATGTGTTTTGTCATAGCAGAGATTCTCTGCCGTCGCTCTAAAGGCTCCGAGTACCCCATTTAACTCGGAATGCCCGTAGCCAACCTGGTTTGGTGCCCTGCCCGATATAGCCACTTGGTGGCGTTGAATGCTGGGTATTCTATCCTACGGGACCCTGGGCATGGCGACGTACCCATTCATTTTTTTTTTATTTATTTATTTTTTTAGCATTAAATGTGTCCACGATTTGGTCCTAAATCATTATTAAATCTCCATGTGTTAAGACACTGTAGCACATTTTAATCTAAAATCTACAAAAAACTACCAATCAGAAATAATAAACGCAAATTTCGCAATTATGTTGAAGCCAAAGGAAAGCAAAGATGTACCTAATGCTTCAGTTCCTAAGCTGAGACAACTCTTCTGGCAAGATTTCACTTTTGCAATAAAGCAAAACCTCAACACAATTACAAAATTAATTCCACAAGAACTCTTTGATATAAATCAACAGTGAGAGAAGCTATGGATTAGAGCTACAAGGAACATATAAAAAGCTTAATTCCATGTCCCTACTATGAAGGCAACTAGTTTAAGAATATCTATTAGATATATTTAAGATAGATAACAGAATAATACGGACTTTTAGCATAAAATAAGACCCAATTTATAAAGGTTAATAGCTCATAGGTTCTACTACACACAACAATTTCTTAACTATATCTGCTGTCATGAAGATGTTCCGTAAAATCAGCGAAACCTATTCCTTCGATCTGATGAATTTTATGTTACTGATCATATATGAATGAACTGAAAATAAAAGCATATTAGAGTCGACTATCTTACAGTCAATACACCATTTTTATACAGACGTTATACTTAAGAAATAAATTAAGTTTCTCTGACTTCATCTGTGTTTTTTATAATCTAAAGTGGCATTTCTAGTAAAATATTTAGAACTCAGTCCCGTGCAAATTTTATTAACCTATTTTAGTCTCAAATTTCTTACTTTAAAATAATCTCTCTCTCTCTCTCTCTCTCTCTCTCTCTCTCTCTCTCTCTCTCTCTCTCTCTCTCACCCTTGAATATCGACAGATTAATGGGCTCATGTTTTAAATTATTCGACCAGATAAACAAAAAACTCAGCGATTATGAGGCAGTGAGGGTTGAGCAGTATCCTATACCTGGTTCGTAATACCTGGTTCTTGGTCCACTGTTCCTGATTCCTGGTCCATGGTCCATGGTCCCTGGTTCTTGGTTCATCGTCAGTTGTTCCTGTTTCCTGGTCTATGGTTCGTGGTTTCTGTTTCCTGGTCCATGGTTGCTGGTCCCTGGTTCTTGGTTAATGGTCACTTGTTCCTGTTCCCTGGTCCATGGTTCGTAGTTCGTGGTCCTGGTTCTTGGTTAATGGTCACTTGTTCCTGTTCCCTGGTCCATGGTTCGTAGTCCATGGTTCGTGGTCCCTGGTGCTTGGTTAATGGTCACTTGTTCCTGTTCCCTGGTCCATGGTTCGTAGTCCATGGTTCGTGGTCCCTGGTTCTTGGTTAATGGTCACTTGTTCCTGTTCCATGGTTCGTAGTCCATGGTTCGTGGTCCCTGGTGCTTGGTTAATGGTCACTTGTTCCTGTTCCATGGTTCGTAGTCCATGGTTCGTGGTCCCTGGTTCTTGGTTAATGGTCACTTGTTCCTGTTCCCTGGTCCATGGTTCGTGGTCCCTGGTTCTTGGTTAATGGTCACTTGTTCCTGTTCCCTGGTCCATGGTTCGTAGTCCATGGTTCGTGGTCCCTGGTTCTTGGTTAATGGTCACTTGTTCCTGTTCCCTGGTCCATGGTTCGTAGTCCATGGTTCGTGGTCCCTGGTGCTTGGTTAATGGTCACTTGTTCCTGTTCCCTGGTCCATGGTTCGTAGTCCATGGTTCGTGGTCCCTGGTGGTTGGTTAATGGTCACTTATTCCTGTTTCGTGGTCCATGGTTCGTGGTCCCTGTTTCCTGGTCTTAGTTCATGATTCTTGGTCCATGGTTCCTGAATTTCGGTCCCTAGTTGGTGGTTCCTGTTTCCTGGTCCATAGTCTCTGGTTCCTGTTTCCTGGTCCATAGTCTCTGGTTCCTGTTTCTTGGTCCATGGTTCGTGGTTCCTAATCCCTACTCCCTGGTTCTTGACTCCTGGTACCTTGTCCTCGTTTCTCGGTTCCTGGTTCTTATTTCTCGGTTCCTAGTTTCTGGTCCTTGTTTTTCGGCTCCTGGTTTCTGTTCCTTGTTTTTCGGTTTCTGGTTCCTGGTCTATGGTTCCTGGTTCCTACAGGAGTTTCGATACTTCTATGAAGTCGTTTTGATACAAGCCCAGTCTTCAGTTAAGAAAAAACTTAGATTTGATAGTTTAGGGTTTCAAGTGAAGTCTTGTCTGTAAAAAAAGTCACATTAATACATTACAAATAATTAATAATCTATCAGAAACACTTTGATATAAATGTTCACATATGGATGAGTCACCAAATAATATAGTTCAAGTTACACAGTCATGGAACAACGAAAATCCTTTGTTATACAATCATCCCATCATCACTGATTTCAAAATGTCTTCTTTCATGACAAAACAGGAAAATGGTCTATCGTTCAGTAATGTCTACTGCAATTGACAATAATCATTATTACTACAGTTTCTGCTATTAAATTCAGTCCTGGATGTATATCATAGTTCAGAATCTGTGAACAATTACATAGTCTTACAGAATGGCAAGCTGTGTCATTTCCTTCATAAAATACTGCTGATATTTGTAATGTCAAGTGCGCCAAGATTCAGCAGCAATTATTTGAGCTACTTAATGCATTGGAGTGGAATTCTTTATATAATCATTAACATTCTCAGTGGTTCTCAACCTTCTTAGACCAATGCACCCTTTCACCATATGTCAGAATGTCATCCCAAGCCCCCATTTTCCAAAATTACCTGCCTCAAATAACATGCAACAAAATACGAACACAAACACACATGCCAGAGGAGAGAAAGCCCAACGTGACCTCTCGGTGACCTATCATTTTGTGTATCCTAGAGCCAGTTTAAGCCTGCCAATCTGTGGTCACAATTCCATCCCCCTGAAACTCTGAAATTCCCTCTCCCCTCCTAGGGGGGGGGGGGGGGGGGGGATCTCCCCACTGGTTGAGAACCGCTGCTTTAGATGGGCAATCGGCAGAGTGAGGGAAACGAGCAGTTTTGCCAAAGTCAGAATCACTCAATCTTGATACAAGTCTCCCTTGCCAAGTCTGGTCGGAAAAAATGTACAAACAAAGACTACATGCGAGTTGGGTGTTTGAGAAAATTAAGGTTTTTTATACTTCAATATCTATAGCCATTAAATGTAAAATTCTGTCAGCATCACATTCATCACTCATATCCCTTATTTGAGAGGTGTTCAAGTTAAAACAAACCATGTTAGTGTGTTCTCTTGCCAGACTTATTTCAAAATATTTCTAAATGTAGTGAAAACTAACATAACTGCATTTCTTCTTAAAACGTGAAATATCGCATTGCTATTCACCATCTAATAACAATCTCCAGATATATTATCCAATTCAGCTCTGGTGTATTTGCACCAAACTGAGAGGAACGCATCCAAGATATACTTTGATATATGCGAGAGATTCGACGGAGATGCCACCAAATCCTCCAGAAGGAGTTTATTTAATCAGTTTATTTTCGTTGGCTAAAACCGGCCCGCGGTTAACGGCGCAATCACTCAACGGCGAATCGGTTTCACGGCGGTCGTCAAAAATATTCATTAAAAAAATAAGGCATTTTAAAGGTATCTTTACGGCACAAATTTCAGTTAACAGCGCCGCTAGCGCCGTTGTCTAACGAGTCCATACATTTGTAGAAATGCCGTTCAGACCATAAAGGTTATGCAAATTATATTAACAAATTTTATGGAGAGTTATTACGTAGATTAGGGTAAAATATATGCCTCTGACGCTGTTCTATGCCGAAAATATCGAGTTACATAAGTGCAAATTTAGCTATGGATGTGTCGATTCATAAAGTGCATGCTTTTGTTTCAAATTTGTATGAAAATGTATTACGTTAAAGGCATTTTATTTTTCTGTACAGAAATATGATACAAAGGCAGCTTTGAAACTTGCCCTTCACGTTATCAAATGCGATATTTTTTCATGTTCTTCTTGTAAGCCGCCGCCCTGCCCCCTCTTTCCGAAAATTATCGATTTAAAAAAAAGAAGCGCAAATTAGCGATCGATGTGTCGATTTTATAAATGTTTATGCTTTTATGTTTAAAATGTGTATGAAAATGTTATTAAACCGGGGGGGGGGGGGGGGGGGGGGGGGGGAATAGGGTATTTTTATTTCTGTGCAGAAACATGATAAACAGGCAGTTTTGAAACACCCCTTCAAGTTATCAACTACGTTGTTTTTTTTCAAGTTCGTTCATTGTAGGCCTGCCCGCCCGTCTGCCCGTTCTTCGAAAATATCGAGATAAAAAGAGTGCAAATTTAGCGATCGATGTGTCGATTTTTCAAATGTTTATGCTTTTATGTTTAAAATGTGTATGAAAATATATTACGTAAAGGTATTTTCATTTTTGTACAGAAATAAGATACAAATTAAGGCAGCCTTTGTAACTACGCTCCACGTTGTCAGGGGATGGTTTTTCATGTTCGTTCTTGTCCGCCAGTTTTCCGAAAATGCATTGTGTTATTATTAATTATGCATCTTTTCCATAAATCCTTTAAAAAGTTATACATTATTTCACTGTATCCAAGAATATTGTATGTATTCTCATATTATTGTATTTTAAAATACTACGGCAAACTTAAGCCCGTATTCCGCGGATCGGCCAATGTTGTGGTTTGAAATCAGCTGATGAATACGAGTTTGTTTCACCATAACGCAATTCTGAGCGAATGCTCTTGCTTCTAGTTAGCATAAACGAATATCTATATACTTGACTTATATGAGACAAAGATATTTTTCCTTATACAGCGTGTTTTTAGGTGGAAATATTTATTGAATATGTCTCGTTGTGAATGTGAACTACTATTTTTTTCGTTAACAGATTACGTTGGCGGCATGTTTATTGCGTAAAAAAATTACGTGATTCCTTTATATCATCGTAATACGAACTTTACGTTATTTATCTTATATCGGCGTGAAACCAACAGTAAAATGTGTTCTTTCAAGCACAGTAGTTTTGATTAAAATGATTTTATCCCAATTTTATCTACAGTTGTGTGATGGTAGACGTTTACTGCAGTTTTATCCTCGTTGCCGATGTACGATAATAGTCATTAGCAGCTTGAACAGTTTTCTCAGCTTCAGTTATAACTAGTTTTAAATTTAACGGTATATTTCCCGGTTGATCTTTAATCTATATTGATCTCTGATCTATAGCGAATAAAGTTATTACATTAAGATATCTCAGTTCTATTCTATACATAACGCCATTTATAACAAATACGGCAAGGTTGCACTGTAGTACGATGATCGAAATACAAGCCAAACAGATGTTATCCAGTTCGGTTGTACTTAGAAAAAAAAAAAGTCGTTTCTCGTTCGGTTGTTCATGGCTGTACACGTTCACGCAACGAGTATAACGTTAAAACCACACTTTCATCATTCTCTTTTGCTGTTATTGAACTTATGTAACTAGAAAATGGATAAAGTTAGGCCATTGTAATTTGATCTCTCATAAAATCGGACTATCGTAAGACTAATTATCATAACCTGAACACTACAGCTACCTGTACACTGTATAAACTTTATTATATCTTTACATACTCTAGACACCCACATGTACTGTACAGTAAATTCTATAGTACTATACTGCATATATATAATTTTACTTATTGCGCCGTTGTGGGATTACGGCGCCTTTGACTGGTCTAGAGTTTCGAAAGAAGGTGTGCGGCGGCCGTAGGCTTTAAAATCGCTCAACGTCGAAAATCGCTTGGCGTCGGTGGCCAGGAACGGAACCCCTGCCGCTAACCGAGGGCCGCCTTAGTGAAAACTAACATAACTGCATTTCTTCTTAAAACGTGAAATATCGCATTGCTATTCACCATCTAATAACAATCTCACGATATATTTATCTCGATTCAGCTCTGGTGTATTTGCCCAAACTGAGAGGAACGCATCCAAGATATACTTTGATATATGCGAGAGATTCGACGGAGATGCCACATCCTCCCAGAAGGAGGTTTATTTAATCAATTTATTTTCGTTGGCTAAAACCTATAAATGCTGCGATGGTCCAGTGACTTTTTACAGCAAATAAGTTTTATGACCTGGACACAGCCATATGTTTGTAGTTCTTGTTTTAACATTCCATTTAGATTTAAGTCACAGAATATTCCCCTTTAACTGCTATCAAAAAGAGTTATTCCTGACTAAATACGGACAATACTGTCACAGCATATATCCCAGTTTCACAGTCACATAATATATCCCAGTTTTTCAGTCAATTATAAAATTTCAAACACGTCATTCTGCAAGGTGATATGGTCGCTACTTCAAACCAAACATATTCGGGAACAGAACACACAAGCACAAATATATTCTTATTTTCAGCGTTCTCAGTTAGCAACCAAACCCTGCAGGCTTAACGTTGATTGCTAGTTAATATAGTAATGCTTTGCTTAAAGCACACGATATTCGTATATACCGTCAACAAAACGGTGACACTCCTTTCAAACCGTCCTACTATGAGATTCAGGGCCTCTGTAACACGGTTTTTTGGACTTTGCTCCTTGTCAAAGCATCGGATGTAGCTGAAAGTTGACATATGTATATTTTACAACCACACACAAATTTTGTCAGCATTATCAATAACCTAAACCCGATAGTTTTAATTTTTATAGAGTAAAAATGATCTAGCCGACGCCATGGCCAATGATTACGAGCCAAGAGTCGAAAAACGTCCATTACGTAAGCAAAGTAAACACCTTTTGACGAAATGTTGCGCCGCCCATCCACGAGACAGAAACCCATTCACCTTGTTCCATCGGCTCTGAAACCCAAAGACTATGAATGGCAGAACGATACATAGATGTGGGTGGGGTATCTGTGCTAGCGTAGTAATACTACTGTAGCAGTAGTGCCGCAACAGTATGGCAGTAATATACATGAATTAAACGTTTAGGCCAACTGCTGGGATCCTTGAGGATCATTTAGCACTTCTTACAACTGCTCGAGAAATGAGTTTTTATAGCCAGAAGTTAAATTTTCTAATCCAACAATGCCCATGATAGCCTTCAGTTTTATCCTGAATTATAACGAGGCCAAAGTGGGTGGAGCCTCATGAAGTCATCATTCTGACGATAATTATTGGTGAAAGTTTAAAGCCACAATATGGTACCGGCTATTTTTTTTTTCTTTTTTCCAAGTAAAATAGGTAATAGCCAAATAAATGAAAAATTGCTTGAACATTGGATATAGGCCAAGGTTATCAAAATCCAGCTTTGCTTTTTTTTTTCTAGTTTTTGAAAATTAAACCTCCTATTCCCTAACATCCTTGTCAATTGATTGTGACCCTATAAAGTAGATGCAATTTCTTAGGAAACTTATTTTGGGAGTTAGACTAATAATCGAAGTGTTTTTGTATTATTAACATATTTTGTTGGTTTTGTTCATATGACAATTATCAGTGGAGAGGTTAGAGTTCATAAAGGTGTGTGCTTTGTGTATTTAAATTTGTTTGTCATTGTTGCCAGAGGTATAGCCTTTGTTACGTATAGCCAATCATCCATCGAGAAAGAGGGAAGAAATGCTGTCATAAGTTACGTAACGAGTGCGTTCGAAACCTTTTCTCTGAGTAAGTTGGCCCGTCTTCAAAAAAAGTCACTTTTACATTGTAAGTACCAAATTTATTCAACCTACGTAATGCAGAATACAGTCAAAATTTATGTGTAGATATAATGTGTATTCTGAATAAGCGTTATGTTTATGAAATGCATAAATAAAAAGTTATTGCGAAAAAACCGTGTTACAGAGGCCCTGAATCTCATAGTAAGTCATACTTTATAGGTTTTTTTTTTTTACCTGGCAAACTCTTCGTATAAAAGTATTAGAGGTACTATTTTCTTAATTAATTCACACCAAAGATGACAAAAATAAAAATTACATTCACCTTTATAGGTCACTAGTACCCTCGGTAATAATAAGTATATATGGCAGATATCCAGTTGTTTATAAGGCTTTCTTTTTATATTACTTGAACACTTGGACACCAAATCTGCCATTACGAAAGGATAAGACAGTATTGATACAAAATTCCTTTGCTACACTGAAATACAATATAAATGACACTAAATATGTAGAATTTTACGAATTTTGCGCCGGAACCAAGCACTTCCGGTTACCTCTCAAGTCACTAGGGAACTACGGTGATGAGCTTTGCAGCCAGCTGGACTTTTGTTAATTTATTTTTTTATATATGAGCAAATACAATGCAAATGAAACTTACAAAAATTGTCTCAAAACAATGTTTCAGATTTTGATGAATCGAAGGTGTCCTTGGAGAGC
>NC_087220.1:56569938-56606029 GCF_015104395.2 Macrobrachium nipponense
CGACAGTATTCCATTGCTTTGGCACTGCATTCAATGCTTTTCAGTTGTTTTCAACATTCCAGCCCAAATTGCATGAGAACTTTTATAAGGTTCAAGTAAACGTAACTCTGATGAATTTGGTGTAATCTAAAGTGGCTAGCAATTCCCTTTCACCATCTTCCTCCTCCCCTCCCCCTACCTTCCTCTTCAGAGGCCCTGGCAAGGAGAAATACCTTCCAAACCCCTCCCCCCTCAACCATTTCTCTCCCATCCAACTACCAACCGCCTCTCGAACCAATCTCCAGCTTTACCGAAACAGCCTTGTTCTAAGACTTATCTTCTTCTTAATAATAATAATACCGTATTTTAGCTGACTTATTATTATGATAATAATAATTGATAATAATAATAATAATAATAATAATAATAATAATAATAATAATAATACAACATACATTTCACAAGAAAAACGGAGGTTAAAAACTATATAAACACCGCCTAGCTCTTACGCAACTTCTAGACGGTAGAAACCTAGACCCAACAAACACCAACTCTTCGGCATGCACCTAAGGAGTGACAGAGACACAAACACACATACATACACACACACACACACACACAAACAGATTAGTGAAGACAAATAGTACAGGCCAAGCCGCCTGTCTATCTTGTCTTGTCTTGTCTTGTCTTGTCTTCTCTCTCTCTCTCTCTCTCTCTCTCTCGGTCATGAATTTGGAGTAAGGTGAAGAGAATGAAGAGACTTCACTATCAGACAGGCGTACTACCAGTCTGATGATGTCAAAGGAACCACACACATGCCCAGACATGGTGTCTAAAAGTCTTAAATGCCAAGAACAAGACGTCATCAACAGCCAGACAGGTATAGTGTGTGTATAGTGTGTCTCAGGAGGACTGAATCACCATTCACAAACAGGAAAAAGCTATTCGGCCTATTGCAGACCAAGATGAATATATCAATCTACACATAATGACTGCTACTACCAGGTCATCACAATGATTAACATTCCACTGTCAAAACCATACAGGGTGAATGGCTCTAACAAAACAGCGGAATAAAACAGAAAATGTTTCATGTCTATACAACACTAAGATTGACTTTGACACTATAATATGTATACATATAAATGATATAGTAAGCACATATACAATCGAAATGGAAAGGAGCTATAATGAATTAGGAGATGATCTAATGATTCATGGGGGTAGGAGGAGGAAGAGGAAAAGGAAGAAGAAGAGGAGGGGGAGGAGGAGGAGAGGCGTTGGTCAAATCAATTTATGCAATTACTGACGAGAGGTTTTGGAACATGGTACTAGAGACTTTCCTTAAGAGAAATAATAATATCAAACAGAATTACGGTTATATATATATATATATATATATATATATATATATATATATATATAATATATATATATATATATATATATATAACATTTATGCCGGTACCTCCATGGTTTCCTTAGCAAAAAAAATAAATAAATAAATCTGAACTTTTATAAATACGTTTCTGACAATACGAGATTTTCCGATGATAAAACAATAAATTTTGATACGTGGGAATACGAAGAACCAGAAAGGTTGGTATATAAAGCAAAAAAAAAAAAAAAAAAAATCTAACAGCTTAGCTTTATGGGAACAAACCAAGCGGACAGCTAACTAATGACCCTCACAGCCAGACAGAAAGACCATTTTCCAACATTGTCATAGACAAGGAAATATTATGCAAATACGACAGCTATATATGGCCTCCTCCTCCTCCCCACACTTCGAAAAGAAAGAAACGAATTCAGTTGAAAGTCTGGTGGAGTGAGGCTCTGCCATCAGATGTTCTGAAGTCACAATTTCGGGAAATAAAAAACACCAGAAAGGAGTGTGTAGGCCTATAAGTTGCAGAGAGAGAGAGAGAGCTCCCTAATCTATCTTTTAGTATCATAGACTTTCTGAAATCACAAATAGACCAGAAAGGAGTGTAGGCCTAGTGATATGGATTATGTTACGGTGAATCAGCTGCTGAAAGAGAGCGAGAGAGATTAATAAAGACACATTATCTTATGGATATAGAATATTCTCCTGATGGCAAAATGAGTCTTTGCCGTCGAGTACAAAAGTACTTCATCAATCAATCCTCAAAGGCAAAAGTTGAAAACGAAAATAAGTAGCAGAGAGAAAAGAATTTTCTTGCAGGTGGGGGCAAGAGTGGACCCAGTCCTTCCCCGAATACTACCTATGACATCCATTTCAATGAGGAGGAATTTGCACCCCACCCCCCGCCTCTCTCTCTCTCTCTCTCTCTCTCTCTTGGTGTTTCAAAAGCTTTCTAAATGGACCGTATAAATCTGAGAAGCGTGGTCAGACAGACAGACAGACAGACAGACAGACAGAGAGAGAGAGAGAGAGAGAGAAGAGAGAGAGAGAGAGAACAGCAACTGAGGTGGACATTCGATAGCAACCATTTACCGGACTTAGCAACTGAGGTGTTGTGGGGGGTGGGGGAGGGAGGGGAGTCATTTGCTAACAATTTAAAAAGGCTCTATTATCACAAATCAGATATGGTAACAGAGACGAATGGAATTGGAGTCCATGATCACGATATAGAAGCAGAGGTTGACGTCAACAATGGCGATCACGGTTATCGAATGCATCACTATACTTGGTTTTCGATTAAGTCGAAGTCACATTCGGATGATAGAAACGATTTCCTTTTTCTTCAGTTATTATTACAACAATGGGTTGTAGTCGGGGGATATTTACATGTATTCATTCTCAGTCGCAAAGATTAAAGTTTGACCGATATTTTAGTTAACTTCATCTTTACTGTCAAGTGATTCCCCTCGCCTCTCAACTAGTACTAATCAATGGAAAGGTGGTACTATCTTAATATAGCGTACGTGCATGATCTCTCTCTCTCTCTCTCTCTCTCTCTCTCTCTCTCTCTCTCTCTCTCTCACACACACACACAACATTCTTCAGTAATTCGCTCTTCAAGTAGTTCTCCATTACACGGCTTTTTTGGAGAGAGAGAGAGAGAGAGAGAGAGAGAGAGAGAGAGAGAGAGCTTAAAAAGTAGAAATAAAAATATATAGAAAAAATAAAATAACAGAACAAGCACATATTAGTACCTCCACCTACGTCAATCCCTTATGGTTAGTTATGTATACTTATCGACCAAAAACCGGTTCCTACTTATAGGTGTGTCAGCAGGACCCAAACGAAATCTGGGCCGTTTGAAACAAGGGCTCAAGTCGGCACCTTCTCCCACCCCACCCACCTCCAACCAGGTCCCTTCTCCCCAAAATATATATCTTTGCACTTTGTCAAAACCCGAACAGTTTTGCAGCTCTAAAAAAGTTAGCCTTACTATCTGACGTTGTAGTGATCAGGCAAAACATCTGTGTAAGAGTCTCTCTCTCTCTCTCTCTCTCTCTCTCTCTCTCTCTCAGTTCCACGTTGGACGAGTGGTTGTCGCGCTTGGCTGCCAATCAGGTGGTCCGAAGTTCGATTCTCGGCTCGGCCAATGCGGAATCAGAGGAATTTATTTCTGATAATAGAAATTCACTTCTCCATAATATAACGTCGTTCGGATCCCACAATAAGCTACAGGTCCCGTTGCCGGGTGACCAATTGGTTCATAGCCATGTAGAAATATCTAATCCTTCGGGCCAGCCCTAGGAGAGCTGTTAATCAGCTCAGTGGTCTGGTAAAACTAATATATATTCAACTTTCTCTCTCTCTCTCTCTCTCTCTCTCTCTCTCTTCTCTTCTCTCTCTCTCTCTCCACACGTCGTTTCTAGTATATATATAACAACTAATTCTGGAATTTCACACAAAGAGAGAGAGGGAGATAAATACACTATCATTCCTTCCGCCAAGTGTGAGCGTTTCAAGTTACTAAAAAGAGAGATACCATGTCCTACTCAGTTCATGTATTATTCATTAATGGATGGAAAGGCATGGAAAAATGCATAAAATAAATTTATGGTTGTACTTACCTCATCCTGTTTAGTTGCTTTAAGACAGGCCGAGGTCCCCAGCAATTATTAAGGGGGTGGGGGTGGGGACGCTGGCAAAATCAGAACAGTTGGTGCCTTTGCATACTGGGTCCTCCTCATGGTGCCTTAGATCACTTCCTCTTGATATGGGTTCCCTGCGGCCTGCAAGTTCGCAGTCAACCCCCCCCCCCCCCCCTCACCCCGGTCTCCACCAATTGGACAGCATGGCTCCATCATCCAAAAATAAAATAAAGCAGTTTTTTCCACAGAATCGGAGGTCGTTGGTCACAAACACACAGGGTAGATCTACATCGTCTAAACTCAATATATAGCGGTAATAATAATGGTTAATAATATCCTTTTGTAATTAGCGATTAAGTTCAAGGGAAATACCCTCCAGCACCAGATTCTCACTGACAACAAATATGAACAAAAGCGAATGGTTGGTTGGTTGGTTGGTGACTCGCATTAGAATAATTCAGGATAACACTGAAGGCTATCATGGGCATTGTTGGATAAGAAAATTTAACTTCTGGCTATAAAAACTCATTTCTCGAGTAGTTGCAAGAAGTGCTAAATGATCCTCAAGGATCCCAGCAGTTGGCCTAAACGTTTAATTCATGTATATTACTGCTATTACTACAGTAGTATTACTACGCTAGTACAGATACCCTACCCACATCTATGTATCGTTCCGCCATTCATAAAGTCTTTGTCATGGCCACGGGCTTTCTCTTGACTGTAAAAAGTTTCAAGTCGTAAGACAAATGCAGTTTTGCAACAACGGGGAAAATTCCAAATCCTGCTAGCCATTATTGACTGCTATGGGTTTCAGAGCCGATGGAATAAGGTGAATGAGTTTCTGTGGTGGATGGGCGGGGAGACATTTTGTCAAATGTTGTTTACCTTGCTTATGTAATGAATGTTTTTCGACTCTTGGCTCGTAATCATTGGCCATGGCATCGGCTGGTTAATTTTTACTCAATAAAAATTAAAACTATCAGGTTTAGGTCATTGATAATGCTGCTAAAATTTGTGTATGGTTGTAAAATGCACATATGTCAACTTTCAGCTACATCCGATGCTTTGATAAGGAGCAAAGTCCAAAAAACCGTGTTACACAGGCCCTGAATCTCATAGTATTGTGTAAAAGTCGTGTAATCATCAACTTTTATATGTATACGTATTTTCAAAACGTACTTCAACGGAATCATTTGAATGGGAGAATATGATATTACGGTAATAATATCGGACGTCGTATAACTAGATGAAAAGACAGTTTGTGTGTGTGTGTACCAGCTCTCTCTCTCTCTCTCTCTTTCGTCGTACAGACTAAATGTCACTAACACCCATTTGCGTTTTAGGAGACAAAACAAATCTTAAGTCATGACATGTATATTGCAAATAAATCACTTTTTTATTCGTCTAATTGTCATACTACTTGTAGTATATAACTTCGTTACACGCTGTGGCTAAACATGGATGCACAACTCCAATAATTACCTTCATTATGCCCCAATGCAGAAGACACGGACATAATCCCCCGAGGTAGAACTTGGGAGCCTGAAGGAGGCAGACGCTAAATTCGACCATCTGAGTGGTGTGGGTTATTTCCATGGGTCAATTTTTAAAATATCGAATCACTGAAGGAATTAAAGTCACGCCCAAGAAAGTTATGATCAGTTTTTCCCGTCCGCGCTTTTTCTGTCCGCCCTCAGATCTTTAAAAACTACAGTGGAGGCTTTAACCAGTTTGGAATTTAGAGGGCAATAAATCGAGATGGCTGGATCCTCAAGGCCCCATTGCCAAAGATCGTCAAAGGCTGCTGTCTGAGGAGGTGGTCGGTCTGTCTGTCTGTCTGTGTTTTTTATAAGAGTCCAGTTATCCACGTATTACCACCTTCAGCACCTCACTGCACTTACGATGAACGTTCTGCTATGGACCCCCATCCAAAATACATTGTTCAAGAACCTCAGAATTTTCAGAGAAATTTGGAAAAGTCAATTTTTGAAAAAGTATACAAAGTCCATTTTGAAGAATGACACTGTGGCCCTCCAGCTCCGAAGGACTTTCCAATCTGCAACATATTTTTTTTTTTTTGAAAACTGCAAAATTCTAGATCCTATGACCACAACACTCATTCGAAGTACATTTCCATGCTAACCATTGGTTCACCAAGCATACAAACAAAGCCTTACAGCACCAACAATATTCCCTAAGAATGTGGGGAAAAGCTAACCTGAAATGCCTTCTTTACTAAAAGTCCTTTCCTTTATCTCGTGAGCATCTGTTTACAAAAATGTCCACTGAACTCTCCTGTTCGTGTTTGGAACTACATTGAGTCTTCCAAAGGGTTAAGGAGGAATTCCTTTGACCAATCATAAGCCTGGACACCATCACCAATGTTTCTAACGCCTCCTCTCATTGGCTGAAATCTCTGGTCTTTTGGCAAAGCCCTCTTTATAAACGACTTCCCATTCGCTGGTGAGACGAAAACCCATTTTCAGAAATTTCTATTAAGATCATTTTTTACCGCCTGTATTGAGTAAAAAAAAAAAGTTACGAAGAGGTCATTGAATGGATATACACACGACATGAATAAAATGAATGGGAATGCTCCTCAAAATTCCATATAACAATGATTAAGATATGTGAATATTCAAGCTTTTTAACGGTACATTAAAAATGGGGGTTGCTAGGGGTATGCCTAGGGAATTCATTCACCCCTGGGGCTTTATAAATTATATATTAGCTATATTATATATATCAAATCAGCACAAATATGCATTGATGCATAACAGTAGGGTGAAAATTGAGGATAAGCCAATTAGCCTGAACAGCTAATGTGACGAACGTCTAGTCATTTTCTAGCACCAGATTTAATAAATTATTAAACTATTTATTAATTTATTTGTCAAAATATCAGTTTTGCTAATAAACTGACCTTTGCTTTATGTATTTCCCCTTTTATGACCTTCTTTGTTTCATTGTAAGTGTAGTTAAACTTTATATCGGCATTTAATTTTCCATAAATGAGTTTTGATGATAAAGAATTGAGTGCACAGAGGAAGGAGACTGGGAAGGATGTATTCAATCATCACGAATATTGTACCATTGTTTATTTTAACACGAAGTTTAACCTATAGCGATTATTGGTATGAAGTGTTTACTTGTCAGCCACTAAATTGATAACAAATTAAATGATAAATTAATAATAAATACAATTTCAGCGTCTTCCTAAGAAGAACTTATCTTTCACTGTACATATTTTATTGAATTGCAAAGACATGAATAATGTTATGATTACCTAAATGAATAAAACCTCTCTCTCATGTACAATATATTAATATCAATATTAATATTTGCCCACCAATCTCGAATGAAAAATGTTATTGGAGTTCATAATATATATTAGTGAGTTGATTAAAAAAAACTGTTACCTGTAAATGAGGTAATATTAATTAGAGATTCTGATTATGCTGATCGTAATAGATCTTTTTGGAATGTTTGGATTCCAGTGTTTGATATCAGATGTAATTTCTAATATTCCTCACCAGATCTACCTTTATTGATAATCCTTCTTAATTACCACTGGAATTAAATATGATGAGTAGATTTGATTAGGCCTTTCAAATATTCGAAAAATGAGGAACTAAGAATTAGCAGTTATCAGTAGTTAGGACTCGATATTTGGTATCAAGGAGGGAAAGAGGAACACATGGGAAAGCTTGGCTTTAGTAAGAGCAGATTACACAACTATATTCAAGTCAAATACAATTATCGCAGAAGGGTTTTGCTCGTTATGATTTAGACAAAAGGACTCCAACAAGGCCCGTGGAGAGAGGAGAGAGAGAGAGAGAGAGAGAGAGAGAGAGAGAGAGAGAGGCAGGCTGGGAGCTAATTGGTTGGTTTAGGGTTCTCTGGTGTCACGATATGAATGATCATTGAAATAGAGAGGAGAAAACACAATAAAAGAGAAATTCAACGAAATTTGGACAGAGCGACCAAGATGAAGACTGAGTATAATATTTCATAATTAATGGGACAGTGACCATCTGGAGATCACACCACTTAGAAAAATGTGTATAATACTAGCAAAACTACATAACCCAAAAGCACAGCTAATAACTGGAAGGGCACAGGAGCACATGATACGTGACAGTAGGTGAGAAGAACGAAACTATTTCGAGAAAATATAATTTGAGAAGTGAGCGTTTAAAAATACTGGCCTTACAAGGACACCTCCCTCCCTCCCTACCTGCCGATCTTGCAGGAACAGAGCAGCAGAGTTTGTAGAGTTGTTATATCTCTACTGTACCGCATTTGCTTCTATAGGTTTTGCTTTCAAACTCTAAGATTTGCTTAGAACAATCCCCAGACGGTTCACATCTCGTTGTTGCGTATCTGTCCCCATTTTGCTTCAACCAGACAGGAAAAACTACAAAATTTCCAGGACCTATGCTATCCAGGCCATCTTCTCTGGAAGAACACAAAATTAATATCTGAAACAACACAAGTGATGTCCTGATTTACACAGCATTCCACAATGCTTATAAAAGTCAATATAAGAAAATAGATCGTAATGGTACATCGCTGTGCCTTTGAAATCGAAAGAGGTCAATTGGAAAAGAAAGACGCAGCAGCACACGATAAAAACAGAAAAAAAAATGCCTTCCGTAATTAGTGTAATGTGAGAATCCTTTGATTCAAAAGTGTGCTTTCATACGATTGTGCCTTGTAAACCTCCACAGATTATCAACAAATCCAGTAAATTTGTTTAAGATTAACTACATTCCGTAAAACTGAAAATAAACACGAGCATCTCTCACCGTAACACTGCTATAAGTAAATGTATCTGCTATGGTCTTAAAACCTTTAATAATTAATAATAATAATAGACTAGAATAATAAATAATAATAATAAAATAATCAATAATAATAAATACGGTGGTTACAAAAATTCTGCACAGGAATAAGGGAGTTGAACAAGTATCGTGAATGCTTTACCAGAGCAATACTTGTCCTCACCACACCACAACCAATTTCCTTCAAAGAACTTTCTGACTGCTGAAGAAGACTGCTCCATTACGGTTGTTGAAGAAATATAGAACCAGAATACGAATTTTTACGATAAGATATGGTCGTGAATCACCAAAAGCCCATGATTAGGGGCCATGAATGATGAGGGCATGAGGGTCACGTTCAAGATTACTAGGTCATTAATATATAAGTCATCTGAAAGTGCTTCTTCATTGGAACAGTTTGCATGCATGCATGTTAAATGATTTCGGTACAGAAAGACAGGCATAAGGATAATCTCTTATCTCCCACACGTGCGTATAAGGTTCAACCTTTGTAGGAAATTTGGCAGTAATCCTTCCAGCCGTATACAAAGTTGAACAGAAACACTTACAGACAGACAAGATATAAAACTTCAGGTATATGTACTGCACTTTCGACATCCTATTTTTTTTTTTTTACATCTCTTCGTGTATTTTACATGAAAAAAAGTGGAAGGCATTATTGACGCTTTAGTATAGTTTCTGATATTCTCAAAAGAGGAAAGACACATCATTGTCTCTTCTTATGCTATGTCGGCTTCCTGTAGGATGGAAGGGCCAGTGACACATCATTGTCTCTTCTTATGCTATGTCGGCTTCCTGTAGGATGGAAGGGCCAGTGACACCATTTGCATTTGGTGCAAGATATCGAATGCAATACAAGTTCAAACTGAGTTTATACATCATCTATATTATCTGGGTGCCTGTAAGTTGAACACTAAATAGGTCTACATGCTTTTGTGTTGCTTTCCTTAGACCCCAGGGACCTTCTCGCAGCTGTAATTATGACTTCGTCGTCGTCGTTGGTGTTTGACCATGCTTATACATGAGCTCTTCTGTATGTCTTGTTTATATATCCATCATCCTCTCTTGTCAGCTTTCCCCACCCTTCAACTCTCTAAGGCATCTTGATTCTATTATGGGCTCAGTTGCCATTTCCCTGTGGTTGTGGTTGGTGCTCTCCTCCAATAGGAGACGGCAGAAGCGTCGTCAACACAAAAGTGAGACTCGTTCTGAATGGCTTATTTGGACTTGGAAGCAGTTAGTCAGTCAGTCAGTCTTCTTTCTTCCCTAATGGGAAGAAGACGACGACGACACTTGACGACTTCCCCCCGTGAATGAATTCGGTTGGGTTTCACAGTTAAAAGGAATGAAAGGTTGTAGTGAGCACTTATTCTCAAGCTGGGGTCACACATTCACTTATCAAGACGGCGTATGCCCACGTATGTTGTGGGGCCGTAGGGTACAAAAGGGCCGGTCTGTAAACAGAGCTTGCAGTTCCCCTTGGGTTAAAGGAGTCAACTACTATATCTATAGATGTCATCGTGGCGTTTTTCCGAAAAATCGTGACGTCGCCATCTAGTGACTTGACAGGCAAATGAAAATCGTAACATTTGTAAATGTTAACTGTTAGTGCACCCATGATTGAAAGTAGGAAATTCGTTCAGGCAGAGATGGAAAACCACAGATGAGTTACGTTTGTGATGATTGTTTTGAATAATGAAACATCATCGTGATTTCGGCTGTCAGGCACCTGCCCACACCAGTAAATGGGAGGGGGACATTTCATAGCTTCCCAACCAAGGTTGGTGATTTTTTTTATTCTTAAAAAAAACAATAAAAAATATATAAAAAATCAGTGATTTATTTGATTTTTAAACATTTATTTTTTTTTTTATTTGTTTAATGTTTTTTCAATTTTTGTTTTCCCCCAAAATGTATTGTTTCTGGTCGGACCCGGATCGACATCCGGGAATCTCCACTGTAATGGTTCGAGGTAAGTATCGCTAGGAAAAATACAAATTACCAAGAATTTGTGATTTCCCTTTGGAAAACTAATCCACTTGCCGACGAGTCATCTAAATATATATCATATGTTTAGAAGGAATATTCGTGACAAAGAATCCCAATAGAACAAAAAATTGTAATCCATTTGGAAATCTGTTTTTAAGAGTCTAGCCAGCCAGTGGGCTTCCAAGCCCTCCATCCACTGGCCTTTAAAGGTTCCAGTTTCCAGGTTCCAGCCAATGAGAGAAGGCGATGGAAATGGTTTCTGTTCTTTGGTGGAGGTCTCTGATTGGCCGAGAGAAAATCTTGAGCAGTTTTCAGGCAGCCATGACTGGGAAAAAAAAAGGCCAATCGGAATCAGTTTGTTTTCGTGGTGATATTTTCCAGTAAGTACCTTTTTCTTGTTAGATGTTTTGCGCAGCTTTTAGATTTAATATTTGTTGGGGTTCATCCGGGTAAAGGTCGATTGTCACAGGTATTTATAATTGTTTTGATAGCAATCCCAGTACTCACAGAGACCAGTGAATCGCCAGAAACCGTCTTATTTCAGGGGTCGTTTTTTCACATGGCTGGTAAATTATAAGCAGTTGAAGGTGAAAATATGTTTAAAAAAACTATAAGTGACAGGAATTTTCAGGCAAGGGACAAACTGAGAAATTTTCAGTTTAGGGCTAATTCCTTTGATCAGTCAGGGCTTCTAGATGTTACATCTGTGATTGGCTGTTTGTTGAGGTCCTTTGTTTTGCGTTTTTTGTCGTGAAGGGTCAGTTTGGTTATATTCGATGGGATGTAGTATGTGCTGGGTAATGTGACAAAGATGTCGATGTTATTGCCAAGCACTATCATGTAAAATCAATTTGGCAATGCTACTCTCTCTCTCTCTCTCTCTCTCTCTCTCTCTCTCTCTCTCTCTCTCTCTGTTCAGCTAAGGATGACTATGTAATGGCTAACTAATGTAATGCAGAGGTATTCTGCAGCATTTTGCCTGAACCAAATACCCCTGCCAAATCTCTCTCTCTCCTCTCTCTCTCTCTCTCTCTCTCTCTCTCTCTTCAAGGCCTCCTCATCTATAAGTGAGGAGTATGCATTCTCGTGTAAAGAGAAATTAGCTTATTCATTTGGGGCCACGCTGCTGTAGGGTCGGGGAGGCGGAGGTGGTGGAATAATTAAAAAAAGTGAGAATAGAGTTGGGAAGGGGTGGTGGGGGGCGGGGGAGGGGTGTTGCTGTCATTAAACGCTAAGCTTCCCAAGAAGTACAGGACCAGAAATGGAGGCTGCGTATTTCTCTCTCTCTCTCTCTCTCTCTCTCTCTCTCTCTCTCCTGTATTTATTATGCAAGAGGATATTGCAGATATGGAGAAAATTGCAGATTCAGAAACAAAATGAATAATTATGATGAAGGAAGAACAAATATTATGGAAAAGTTGGATTTTTTAATGTCAGAATTTCTGGAAATGAAAAAAAGAACAACATACCAGAACAGGAAAGAGACATGGGAAAATCCTTATTATTACCAATATTAAATGAAGGAGAAAACACGCAAACCATCATAGTGATGAACGCGCAGGGTTCAGTTACGAGTAACTCAAAAAGAAAAATAGAGTACTTAGAAGAACTAACCCAAATTGAAAAGAAAATAGATATAATGAATATAAGTGAAACCTGGTATTCCCAAGAGACTGGGAATGATGATCAAATAAAAGGGTTCCAAACTTATAGATCAGATAGAAAAAATAGGATATGCTACTAGAATACAACATTCAACAAATAAATCACCTGCCAACAAGAAAGGAAAATACTTTAGACCTAGTATTTGTGAACGAGATGAATTATGTTAAAGAAATAATAGTTTATAATGCGAGTATTTTAGACCATAATGTCATAGAATTAACAGTCCATTCCAAAGCAAGTGAAAACAGAGATAAGCAAGAAATGAAAAAGTGGGAAGGATATGGAAAATACAACTTCTACAGTAAAAATATAAAATGGTCAGAAATAAATGAAGAATTAAACAAAGATTGGTATAACATTTTCGTAAGTGATGACATAAGGGTAAATACGGAGATATTATATAAAATATTAGAGAAAATAGTGGATAAATATATACCGAAGAAGAAAAGTAAACATCAGTCATGCATACCAAGAGACAGAAGGATCTTGTTCCAGAAAATCAGAAAGTGGAAAAAAGGTCTTGCAAAAGAAAAAAATGCATGGAAAGTTATAGAACTAAAAAGTAAGATAGAAAATGCAGAACAAAATATTATACAATCAAAAGAAAATGAAAAACGGGACTTGGAAGAAAAAACCCTATTAAATATCAAGCAAAACCCCAAACTATTATACTCATACGCGAAGAAGATGAATAAAAGAAGAATAGAAATAGGCCCTCTAAGAATTGAATGGAGATTAACGAATGAAAAAAAGGAAATTTGCAACATATTGGCAGAACGATATAAGAGAGAATTCACCCCTAGAATAGATAATGAAGATAATGATATAGAAGTAAGGGATGAAAATAGTGAATATTTAGCTGACATAGATATTAATGAAGCTGATATTGTGCAGGCTATTAATGAAATTTAAAATGGAGCTGCAGCAGGGCCTGATGGAGTTCCTGCTATTTTGTTAAAGAAAGTAGTTCATTCTATCGCAAAGCCACTTGCAATATTATTAAGACAAAGTGTAGATACAGGCAAGATTTATGATGAGCATAAATTAGCATATATTACCTCTACTTTCAAAAGTGGATCAAGACTAGAGGCAAGTAATTATAGGCCTGTGAGTCTAACATCACATATTATGAAAGTGTATGAAAGGGTAATGAAGAAAAATATTATGAAACATTTAATAAAAAAATAATTTGTTTAATAAAGGACAACATGGTTTCGTACCCGGAAAAAGTACACAAACCCAACTGTTAGTCCACCGTGAGAACATATTAAAAAATATGAAAAGCGGAAATGAAACACATGTGGTTTATCTAGACTTTGCAAAAGCTTTTGACAAGGTAGACCATAATATATTAGCGAAGAAAATTAGAAAACACAATATCGTGGATAAAGTAGGAAGATGGTTAAAAGAATTTTTACACAACAGAAAACAGATAGTTATTGCAAACGACGAGAAATCGGATGAAGCCAAGGCAATATCCGGTGTGCCACAAGGTATGGTGTTAGCTGCAATACTGTTTGTTATTATGATTGAAGACATAGACAGTAATGTTAAGGATTCGGTAGTGAGTAGTTTCGCAGATGACACAAGAATAAGTAGAGAAATTACCTGTGATGAAGATAGGAACGCTCTACAAAGAGACCTTAACAAAGTATATGATTGGGCAGAGGTAAATAGGATGGTATTTAACTCTGATAAATTTGAATCAATAAATTATGGAGACAGAGAAAGAAAGCTATATGCATATAGGGGACCTAATAATGAGACAATCACAAATAAGGAAGCAGTTAAAGACCTTGGTGTGATGATGAATAGGAACATGTTATGCAATGATCAAATAGCAACTCTGTTGGCAAAATGTAAAGCAAAAATGGGAATGTTGTTACGGCACTTCAAAACAAGAAAAGCTGAACACATGATTATGCTTTATAAAACATATGTTCGTAGTCCACTTGAATATTGCAATATGATATGGTACCCACACTATCAAAAAGATATTGCACAAATAGAGTAATACAAAGGTCCTTTACAGCTAGAATAGAAGAAGTTAAGGACCTTGACTACTGGGAAAGACTACAATCCTCAAAATTATATAGTATAGAAAGGAGAAGAGAACGCTACATGATAATTCAGGCATGGAAACAGATAGAAGGAATAGCAGAAAACATCATGGAACTAAAAATATCAGAAAGAGCAAGCAGAGGTAGATTAATAGTGCCCAAAACTATACCAGGAAAAATAAGGAAAGCACACAGGACATTAATCCACTACGCACCAGCATTGATAATGCAGCGTCTATTCAATGCGTTGCCAGCTCATCTGAGGAATATATCAGGAGTGAGCGTAGATGTGTTTAAGAATAAGCTCGACAAATATCTAAACTGCATCCCAGACCATCCAAGATTGGAAGATGCAAAATATACCGGAAGATGTACTAGCAACTCTCTGGTAGACATTAGAGGTGCCTCACACTGAGGGACCTGGGGCAACCCGAACGAACTGTAAGGTCTGTAAGGTAAGGTCTCTCTCGTGGTTGGAATCACTGGGGGGAATAAGGTGCTATGATTCTGGTGACAACCAGATGCTCATTAGGTCGAAGATCTTATTGAAAATCGCGAGCTAATCGACCTTGATATCACGATCACTCGTCTGTCGGTTTGAAACGATGATACATGAAGTTCTGTTTTGTGTGTGTGTGTGTGTGTGTGTGTGTGTGTGTGTGTGTTTGTGCCGATATCCTACATCTAGTCGTTATTACCACGAGTAATACTTGTAAGTCACTTCTCGTTTCCTTAAATGTTAAATGTGTAAATGAATGAATGTCACAGACTGCATAACTGGAACCGTCGCACTCAATTTTAGACCTATAATGTTTACTAAAACGCCTGTTGGCATTCTCTCTCATCTCCTCTCTCTCTCTCTCTCTCTCTCTCTATCTCTTTCGGACGTTGTCTTGGGGGACGGGAATTAGAGGGGGGGGGGGGGGGAGGAGGGAGGATATATCTCTGCCAGGGTCTCCGATTAGGATGGTAGGAGGGGGAGGAGGAAATGGGGGAGGAGAAATTGCTCGCCACTCTTTTGATGAGTTTTGAATCTTGTGACATCCATTGACGTATCTTCTCATTTATAATCTTGGATTATTGCTTTCCTTCCTTCCTTCCGTCCTTAGTCTACTGATTATTCTATTCATTGTGGTCGTTATAGGTCTTTTCCAGTCATTTCTGACTAACTGCTGTTCAGTGGGAGGACCGATCGACCAGCTTTGTATAGTTGAGCTTAAGATCTATTAATTGTTGTTTATTCGCAAATATTCACTTCCTTGATTATGCGTTGAAATTCCTTCTTGGTCTGTTGCCCAAAGTTGGTTGAATTTTGCCGGTTGCAATTGCAACGTCCCCCTGGGTTGAATCTGCAAGGGCAGACCACTCTTACGTTAAATGTTGTAGTACTACAAGTTCAAAGTGTTCTGCACTTACTTCAGTTGCTCTCAGTATATTGTTCCATTGTTTTCCGTCTGGAGAGAGAGAGAGAGAGAGAGAGAGAGAGAGAGAGAGAGAGAGAGAGAGAATTTCCGTCTTTTTAAATTAAAATTCAAACTTCCCCGGAAAACTGATTTACAATCGGTTATATATATTTGTAAGGATATAAGTTCGTTTTTGCAAATTGCAAAGTCTTACTATAACAATTAAGTGTGGATGATGTAACAAAAACCCAGATTTAAAACCATACTTTTTTTTTATCTTTTATATAAAATATCTAATGTACAATACATTTTTTATTACATATGTTAAGGAGCAATATTAATTTTATTTCTCATATACAGCACTTAATAAATTAAATAGCACTTTTTGTATACAAAAAATTGTACAAACATTCAGCGTACAATAATTTCATCACATTTTTCAAAGGTAGTCTTCAACCGAGTCACATACAATAATTAATAATATCCTTCTTGAACAGAATTCGAGCTAACAGACCGTAAGTTTTAAAGGGAACAACATCGTACAAAACTGAGGCAGCCTTTTCTAAAAACCGTATTCCATATTTTTCCTTGAGAAAACCTTGCAAAAGTTCTTTTTATATGTATTCCGCAAAACCCATCTATCACAATTAAGTTTACCCTTAAGATACCTTATCAAATCAGACAACGACATCTTTTTCACTTTACCCACCCACATTGCATACAAGTAACCTGTCAATAAAACTAACACACTATTATCAACTAGTTTCAATTTACAGTGAAAATTAAACATTAAAATCTTTGTAAAGTTATCCGGGCTCATACCACAAATCTCCACCAACACTTTTTGAAAATACAACAAAATTGGATTAATTTGGTTACAAAAATAAACAAAAATATGCAATATAAATTCTGTTTCACTGCAGTTATCACATAAATCTGAGCTTTTAATGTTTAAAATCTTCAGTCTGTGGTTTGTTGCCAAAATCCCGTGCATATATTTGTATATGAATTCCCTCTCCAAAAGTACCTATAAAAGGAACATTGATACGTTTCCAAATCAATACCCAATCTAGTAGCGGGTAATCACTCTCAATGCTTGGTTTTGAAGACAATTAGAGATAATAATAAGCAACCTTGCATGTAACATACGGAAAGTTTTTAATTAAAGCCTATGCATTTTCCTTATCACCTCAATGGCACTCGAATAGAACGATGGTGTCACATAAGATACGTCAACTATATCTCTTAATGACAACAAATAACTAAATCTAAGTTTACAATAATACACACTCAAACCAATTCCACTTAACACATCCTTTAATACAGTGCAACTGAAGGTAGCTTGAGTTTTATAATACACATCGAATATTCCCAAACCCCCTTCAATTCTACGTAAACATAACGTAGCCCTTTTTATTGGATTGTACATCCCCTTCCAGATGTACCGAAAGATACATACATACGTTACTGGGGGTAACGTATGGGCCATATACCATACTTTTGATAAAATCAAAGAATTTATAATTACACTCTTTTGGAAAATTGACGATTTCCTCATACTCAACATATTTAAGGCAGTTTGAACCTTATTCGCAATAACAGACCAATTTTCCTCGTGCGTCAAATCAAAGTTATTACAAAAGATAATACCAAAAATAACCATACTATTAACCACCCGTATCCACTCCAAAGGCCAATCCTGCCTGTTAATCCAGTTGCCCAAACCCATCAATGTAGTTTTTTCTTTGTTAAGTCTCGCAGCTGTCGCGACTTTAAAGTGCTGAATGAGCTTGGAACGAGCTGTTATCGAATTGGTTGTTGACACAAATACGTAAGAATCGTCAGCAAACCCTTGTACTTTCACGACTGTCTGATTTGGAAGACTAATACCAATTATATCGTTACTTTCTTGAATTACCCATAGAACGGTTCCTGAAAAATACAGAATAGCAACATAGACATAGGGCAGCCTTGCCTCACCGACCTCTTGACAGGAAAGGGACTGCTTAGATAGCCATGAATACTTACTCGACTTACACATTGTAAATATAATGTTTTTATTAAATCAATAAATTCTGTCGGAATGCCAAATTTTGCTAACACCTCATATACAAAACCAATATGCACTCTATCAAAAGCTTTTGACCAATCGAGACTCAAGATGGCAGCATCTACTTTATTTTCAATTGAATAAAGCATGATGTCTTGTATGGTACTGTTACGCTGAACAATCGATCTCCCTTTGACTGCACAGTATTGCTCAGGGGAAATTATGTTGTCCAATATAGACTCAAACCTGTTTTTTGTTCATGAAACTTACCTGTCAGATATATATATAGCTGTATTCTCTGAAGTCCGACAGAATTTCTAAAAACTTACGACAAACGTAGTGGGAGTAGGGTGGTTAGTACCCATTCCCGCCGCTGGGAGGCGGGTATCAGGAACCATTCCCATTTTCTATCAGATTTCTTCTGTCGCCGGTGTTGTAAACAACTGTTTACAGCACCTCCGCCTCAGGATTTTGGAAAACTGTTATTGCTTGAGTATCCTCTTCACTTTTTGGTTTTTTGATATTGGATCGATAGCTAGGCATACGTTGACTTTGGATTGTTTAGATTTTGGCTTGGTTTTTTCCTTAAATAAGATGTCTGGGTCTAGTTCGGCTAGCGCCAGGGTGTGTATGAAGGATGAATGTAAGGTGAGGCTACCAAAGGCTTTGGTTGATCCTCACACAGTATGTAAAGGTTGTAGGGGACAAGTGTGTATGTATGATTTTCGCTGCACTGAATGCGGAAGTTTGACTGATTTGCAATGGAAGACGTATGAATCCTATGTTAATAAATTAGAGCTTGACAGGATCAGGAGGTCTTCCTCCAGGAGTAAATCGGGTAGCAGACAGGGTATTAATGTATCCCCTTCTAACCCTCCTGTAGAGTTTGTAACTTCTAACCCCGTAGTGTTGCCTTCGGGCCCTCAAGTGGTGTCTGCGGAGGGTAATGCCCTTTCGCTTATTTTGGATTCGTTGAAAACGCTCGAATCCAAAGTGCTTGCCCTTGAAAATAGGCAAAGTGCTAAGTGCAGTGATAGTGCCCCTAGTGAAGTGGAGGGGGCGTCAGATCGGCCCTATAGCGCCTCTAGGCTGGGACCTCTGCCGGACTCCCAGGACTCAGGGAGAGGGCATGTCGAAGGCCGAAGGAGGGTTACGGGGATCCCCCACCGATCTGACGTCCCCTCAGCAGCTCCTGTAGACGCTGCTAAGGAGCGTGCTCGAGCACGCCTCCTTAAGGATTGTTTTTCGTCCTCCGACGCGTCCTCCCCGCGCAAGGGGTGGGAATCTCGTCCGGATTCGCGGCCTCTGAAGAGGACCTTTCAAGATCAAGACGCTTCACGTCATGCTTTGTCTGATTGGCGGTCTTCTCCGGAAAGCGTAGCTTTTCCGCCCCAGAAGAAGACTAGGACGTCATCTGACGATGACGCCTTCGAGCGCCCCAGTCGTTCTAGAGCCAGGGCTTTTCCTGTGAGAAGGAAGAAGGCGTCCCCTCGCCCCTCGCCTTCTCACAGGCCCAGCTCTTCTCCTCGCAAGGAGACTTCTCAGACTGAGGTTATACTCGCTATGCAACGTCAACTGGATGCTTTGCTTAAGCAGAGGGAGACGGTTCCTCGTCGCAGGAAGGACGACAGACTGCCAGTCAAAAGGACCAGACAGTCTCCTCCGCCTTCTCCTCGTTCTTCCCCGTCTCCGGTTGTTTCGCCCTCTAGACTTCGTTCTTCTCCCCAGTGTTCGTCTACAGGTGGCGTTAGACGTCAATTGACTCTTGCTCCCTTGGAGAGAGAGAGGTCTCATCGTGCTCCCCTCTCTTCTCGGCGAGAGGACGATCGGCATTCCGATCTCGACGCTTTTGCGGACGACGAAGTTGTGCCTGTTGGACGGACTTCAGTACGTGTGGATCCTCGTAGTAAGGAAAGAGCGTCTTCCTTTTCTGCTCCTCGTCGACCTGCTCGTGTCGACGATCAACGTGACGCTCGTCAGAATGCAGATCCTGTATCTTCGCGGTACGTTCGTAAGGACGCTTCTCTTGACGTTCGGAGGGACGCTTCGCTCGACGCTTGTTTGGACGCTTCACTGGACGCTCGGATGGACGCTTCGCTCCACGCTTGTAGAGGAGTTCGTAAAAGCGCTTTGGATGCGAACGTGGACGTTCGCTCTCACTTGGACGCTTTTCCCGAGTCTCTTGCTGACGCTTCACGACTTCGTGCAACATCACATTCACCTCAAGCTTTGGTTGATCCTGTGACTGTGAAGGATTCTGGTTCGGGTCCGCTCCCCACTTCTTCTCGACATCGCTCAGATATGAGACTCGGAGCGAAGGGTCTTTTGCCTCTTCCTTCGGGGTTTCACTCTGGTAAGGAAGAAGGGGAGTTAAGCTGCTCTTCTGAAGATGTTGACGGAGAACAACCTTCGACGTCTGCTTCTTCGGATTACCAAGTCTTAGCTCGGCTTCTCCATGATTCGTTCGGGGATACCTTCCTTCCTTCTGCTCCGCCTTCTCGTCCCTCGCAGTTTTCTTCGTCGAAAGCAAGCAAAACACCTGGTTTTGTTAAAATGAAGACTTCGCTATCGACCAAGAGGGCTTTCCATAAGGTTAACGCCTGGATGGAATCTAGGAAAGCACAGGGAAGGACCACTTTCGCCCTGCCTCCATCTAGGCTTAGCGGTAAGGCAGGGATGTGGTACGAAACTGGTGAAGAGTTGGGACTGAAAGTTCCTACTTCGGCGCAAGGAGATTTCGCCAGTGTTGTGGATGCCTCTAGGAGATCTCTCTTAGCTTCAGCGAAGGTTTCGTGGACGACTTCTGAACTGGATCATCTTTTGAAGGGCCTTTTCAGGTCCTTGGAAGTCTTCAACTTCTTAGACTGGTGTCTAGGAGTGCTAGACAACCAATCTCGTAAGCCAGATTCGATTAGCCTCGGGGAGCTGTCCAGTGTATTGTCATGCATGGACAAGGCCGTCAGGGATGGCTTGGAGGAGTTAGCCTCTCATTTTTCAGCAGGCGTTTTAAAGAAGAGATCACTTTATTGCAATTTTGCTGCTAAGTCTGTCTCTCCCGCACAGAGGGCAGAGCTTTTGTATGCGCCTTTTTCGAGCCATCTCTTCCCCCAGGCTATGGTGAAGGATCTGGCAGTAAGCCTTCAAGAGAAAGCCACTCAAGACCTTTTGGCTCAGTCGTCGAGACGTCCTACTGGCCCTTCCACGTCTTCAGGAGCCCAATCTAGTAGAAAGCAGAAGCCCTTTCGTGGAGGAACTTCAGCTAGATCTTCACCCCGAGGAAGAAGTCTTCCTAGAGGTAGAGCCCCGGCTAAGTCTAGGGGCAAGAAGTGAGAGATCCGTCCTTCAGTCACTGGTAGGAGCCAGGCTGCAGTTGTTTGGAGAAGCCTGGAGAGAGAGAGAGGCAGACACCTGGTCTCTCAACATCATAGAGAAGGGGTACAAAATCCCTTTCGTAATGCCGCCCCTGCTGACTTCCACTCCCAGGGACTTGTCCCCGTCGTATCCTCGAGAAAAGCGGAAGATACTTTTCGACCTGCTCGAGCAGATGCTCGAGAAGCGAGCAGTGGAACAGGTCTTAGACCTGGCAACGCCAGGATTTTACAACAGATTGTTTCTAGTTCCGAAACAGTCGGGAGGGTGGCGGCTGGTCTTGGACATAAGTCGTCTGAACCTCTTTATAGAGAAGCAGAGGTTCAAGATGGAGACACCTCAGTCAGTTCTGGGGGCCTTAAGACCTGGAGATTGGATGGTATCACTCGACCTTCAGGACGCCTACTTTCACGTCCCGATACATACCCAATCTATGAAGTACCTTCAGTTCGTCCTGAAAGGAAAGGTCTTTCAGTTCAGGGCTCTTTGTTTCGGACTGAGTACGGCCCCATTTGTGTTCACCATCTTAATGAAGAATGTGGCGAGGTGGCTCCATCTCTCCAACATCAGGATCTCGCTCTATCTGGATGACTGGCTCATACGAGCCTCTTCGCAGACCCGGTGCCTGAAGGACCTGCAAACGACTCTGTCTTTAGCTGCGTCCCTGGGACTTCTGGTGAACTTCGAAAAGTCACATCTGACCCCAACACAGTCCATCGTGTATCTGGGGATTCAGATGGATTCAGTGGCTTTTCGGGCTTTTCCGTCCCAGGAACGTCAGCAACAAGGCATAGAAAAAGTGTCAGCCTTTCTAGGGAAGGATTCATGCTCGGTGAGGGAATGGATGAGTCTGCTGGGGACCATTTCCTCGCTGGAGAAGTTTGTTTCCCTGGGAGGCTACACCTCCGACCTCTTCAGTTCTTCCTGTCGGACAGCTGGACAGACAAGGACAACCTCGAAATGATTTTAACCATTGCAGAAGAGGTAAAGAGCCATCTAAGATGGTGGCTCGATCCGTTGAAGCTGTCAGAGGGCATGTCCCTCAAGCTTCGGAACCCCGACCTAGTGTTGTTCTCCGACGCGTCATCCACGGGGTGGGGAGCAACACTAGGGGGGGAGGAAGTGTCAGGCACCTGGAGAGGGGAACAGGTAGCCTGGCATATCAACTTCAAAGAGCTGGCAGCGGTTCAGTTAGCGCTCCGGTTCTTTCAAGACAAAGTCTCCCTTCGCGTAGTCCAAGTCAACTCGGACAACACCACAGCCCTGGCATACTTGAAGAAACAAGGAGGAACGCACTCTCGCTCCCTGTTCGCTCTAGCGAAAGAGATTCTGCTTTGGGCGAAGGCGAGAGAAATCACGATCTTGACAAGGTTCATTGCCGGAGTCGAGAACGTCCGTGCGGATCTCCTCAGTCGACAAGGACAGTTGCTGCCGACAGAGTGGACCCTCCAACAGGACGTATGCCAGGAGCTGTGGGGTCTTTGGGGATGTCCTTTGGTGGACATTTTCGCAACTTCAAGAACGGCGAGACTTCCTCTTTACTGCTCCCCGGTTCTCGATCCGGGAGCAGTAGCAGTAGACGCCCTTTTATGGGATTAGACGGGTCTAGATCTCTACGCATTTCCCCCCTTCAAGATCCTGGGGGAAGTGATGAGAAAGTTTGCAGCTTCGAAAGGGACGAGGTTAACGTTAATCGCCCCCTTTTGGCCCGCAGCGGACTGGTTCACAGAGGTGATGTCATTCCTGGTAGATTTTCCGAGATCTCTTCCTTTAAGGAGAGATCTACTCAAACAGCCCCACTTCGAGAGGTACCACAAAAACCTCTCCGCTCTGAGTCTGACTGCGTTCAGACTATCCAGAAGCTGGCCAGAGCGAGAGGTTTTTCGAAACCTGTGGCTAAAGCTATCGCCACCGTGAGGAGACCATCATCAATCGCGGTTTACCAATCGAAGTGGGCAGCTTTTAGGAACTGGTGTAAGAAGAAAGGAGTTTCCTCTACCACGACCTCTGTGAGCCAGATCGCCGACTTCCTACTTTATCTCAGACGAGATTTGAAGCTTGCAGTGTCGACCATTAAGGGCTACAGAAGTGTTTTATCTGTGGTTTTTCGTCATAGAGGTCTAGACCTAGCCAATAACAAAGATCTCCATGATCTATTGAGATCTTTTGAGACCACCAAGGTGCCTCTTCCTAAGTTGCCTCCTTGTAACTTAGACGTGGTCCTAAAGTTTTTAATGTCAAGTCGCTTTGAACCTCTTCACACTGCGTCTTTGCAAGACTTGACGAAGAAGACTGTATTCCTAACTGCTCTGGCGACGGCGAAGAGAGTTAGCGAGATACAAGCTATTAGTAAGCACGTCGGCTTCAAAGGGCATAATGCGGTCTGCTCTTTGGGAATGACGTTTCTGGCTAAGAATGAGAACCCCTCCAACCCTTGGCCTAAGACGTTCGAGATCAAGGGTATGGCGGAGATCATTGGTCAAGAGCCAGAAAGAGTCCTGTGTCCTGTCAGGGCTCTAAGAGAATACCTTCAGAGAACAAGGAATTGTAGAGGTTCTGCGGAGAACTTATGGTGTTCGGTCAAGAGACCAGATATGCCCATGTCTAAGAATGCGCTGGCATTCTTTTTAAGGAACACCATAAAGGAGGCGCACTCTTCTTGCAAGGACAGTGATTCTGGACTGTTGAGAGTAAACGCTCACGAAGTGAGGGCTATTTCGACCTCGATAGCCTTCCAGAAAAATATGGCCCTCAAAGACATTTTGAGTGCCACGTTTTGGAGGAGTAACTCGGTGTTCGCCTCGCACTACCTACAGGAGGTGAGAACAACGTACGAAAACTGTTACTCTCTTGGGCCATACGTCGCCGCAGACACTATTTTGGGGGCAGGAGGTAGCACTCATCCTTTCCCATAGAAAAGGGTAGGTGAGTTTTTTAATCTTTGTAATGTTTATAGTTGTAGGGTCGGCCACCGAATGCGGACTTCCCTTCTATTAGCCTTTTTATGTGGGAGTATGTGTTAGGCTAACTTAGGTGGTGGTTTTGCCTCGTTGCCCTCGGAAGTGTGGTCATGGTCTAGTCACATTGTGGTCACGTCCCCGTTGACAGATCATCTGGAGCGCACCAACTACACAGGTCACTACCTTGTTGGTAACTCTAGTGAAGCAGATGCAGGCTTGGGTGACAGTAATCACGAAGTCAGCTATGCTAACAGGTAAGGAACCAAGATGTCAATCATCTACATGTATATGTTTCCTAAAATCCTTTTCTGTCTCTCCCACCGCCAAAGGTGGGATTCAGCTATATATATACACCCGCCTCCCAGCGGCGGGAATGGGTACTAACCACCCTACTCCCACTACGTGTGTCGTAAGTTTTTAGAAATTCTGTCGGACTTCAGAGAATACAGCTATATATATATCTGCCAGGTAAGTATGAACAAACTTTATTGTATCTTAACAATATCATTTTTTAAAACCTTGGCAAAAATCTTATAAACAGTATTTAACAACGTTATAGGTCTCCAATTTTCTTTTAGAGCAAGGTCACCTTTTTTTGCATGTAGTTTGATGACCCTACATACTGACTCTTGGACATTCGCTTTATATCACATACATAATTTTATAAAGTTATACAATCCTGTTTTATAATATTCCAAAATTTCTTGTAAAATTTAATAGGGAGACCATCGTACCCATGAGTTTTCCCATTACACATTTTTTTTCATAGCATTCCACACCTCCTTTGACTGAATCTCAGCAGATAAAGATTGTAGGCTTTGACCATTCAGCACTGGTCCACGCTTGTCGTGAAAAAAGGTCATACACTGTCGGTCACCTTCAACCAAACGAAACATGTTCTCAAAATATTCCCTAATTCGCACAGAAATCGCATTATTCCCCTCACCGTCGTGCCGTCTTCCGTTTTAAGGGTAGTTAAGTTTAGTAAATCAATTATTTATTCTTTTAGTTTTCTCTTTGCCAAGCAGATAGGAAGAAACTCTTTCACCTTTCAACATCTCATCAGTTTTTATCCTAACCTTCACACCCTCCAAAAACTCATTCTCTAGGTCACAAATTCTCTTTTTCAGTGTTTGGATCATGTCGTACTTATCCCCCGTTCTATAATGAACATCATTTAATTGTTGTAACCTCTAATGTAATAGGTTCAGTAAACCATATTTTTCCTGTGAAATCTTCTTGGATAATTTAACAAAAAAATCTTTACATCGTAACTTTACCCAATCCCACCATTCCAACATATCAGGAAACTTACATTTGTAAGATTGTACCCGTTTCCACAAGTCTTGAAATTGCTCCTCTGTATTATCCGAATCCAAAATTTTTACATTTAATTTCCAGTAATCTGTTGATGTTTTTAAGTCAATAACCTTGATACTCAAGAGGACCATATTGTGATCTGAAAAACTAATAGGGATTGTTTGTGCTCTCGTAATGTGACTGAACAAATTAACGGTGTAGATTCTATCTATACGAGACCCATAATTTTCTTTAACATACGTATATTCCGGGATACCTCTAGAGAAATGATAATTATCCTTTAACGCTAAATTATGAAGCAGAGTACCAAGTGCTTTGGACACCAAATATCTATTATCATTGCTACAGTCCCTGAGACATGTCACACAATTGAAATCATAACCTAACACCAGGGAATCAAGGTTGTGTCTCAGAAAAAAGGTGAGGTCATTACCAAAAAACTCCTCTCACTCTCTCTAGTCCTCCCTGAACCTGTAGGGGCATATACATTTACAATCGGGATAATGCAACTATTAAATCTTACCCTAATACCCAGTATCCGCCCGTTACAATCTCTGTCTGTTGACAAAACCGCTATATCCTTCTTTCTAGAAATACAGAACATAGTCCCTCATTTTAAACAAACCGTCGAGTTCAATACAACATTAATAATTACTTAAATAGTTCAAGACTCGTAGGTCTCTCACGTTATGTTCCTGTATCAATAAAATGTCTATTTTGTACTGCGCTATGAATGATGCCACCTTCATCTGTTTATTTACATTGTTTAAGCCTTTGACATTTAACGTTGCAATTAGTAAAGCCATGGAGAAAAGAAAAAAATCGCAACTTCTTCTTTTTTGGTACGTTGTCGTTGCTTTGTATCTTCGTTTCTTTCCTCTTCTCTTGTGATAAGACTTCTCTCGTAAGTTTCATCTTACCAACCCCTTCCATATTAATATTCCACTGACTTTCAGTTGACTTATCCAAGATTCGCTCTTCATATCCATCCTCATTACATAGTACTATATTCTCGCACAAGTCCATATCAGAATCATTTCCAGAGATCATCACATCTGTGGGCTCATCATTCTTATGCACTGACACTGTAACAGTCATTTCCTTTAATCCTTCATCATCATTGAGCTGTTCCTTGCGTACATGCAAATGATCCACCTCCATCTGCGGAACATCAGGTTGCCCCTGCTCACTATAACCTTCCCGAAAATGATTGCTCAAAGGATCCGGGAGTCTAGGGGACTTACTATAATTTTCAGTATTAAAAATATCAATATCGCTATTATCACCTCTTACCTCATCACCAGTTTCCTGCACACCAGTGTTTAGGCTTGGTTCGACTGTGAATAAGTTCAACTCCAGCTGATTATCTTCAGGTATACTATTTCTCAAGTGTGTCACTCCTTGATCGTCCTCTGATCCTTCGTCAGCACCACCATTCTATGCTTTCGACATAACACCGGTCTCATTTCCACCTTCATTCAACAATTCTGATGCATCTGGACCATCATTTATTTTAGGAAGATTTGGGAAATCGGCCATGTTAAAAACATTTAACCTGGATTCGCTTTCCATTGTACAATTAACAGCTAGATGTGTCGTCCTTCCGCATTTATAGCAAGTTTTAGGTTGGCCTTGATAAATAAAAGTTACTGCGTGTCTACATATATTAACCGATGAAGGATTGTTTTCCCTAACCTCCATCCTTGCCGTTCGGATACCGTTCAGCAGTCCCTTTGCTCTTCCGTGGGAAAATCTGTTGTGCCGTACAGAGTGCACCTTCCCGTAACGACTTAGGACACCGATAACCAATCATCATCCATATCAAACGGTGCATATCTTACGGAAACATTTGTGTAATCACTACTTAAATTAATAACTCTTACAGTCTTACCTTCACCAATATCAATAGATTTGTCCTCATATTCCTTTACTACCATTTCAAACCGTGTATGATCAGCGAATTTTATAATCACCCTATTGTTGAGCATTAGCTGAAAGCCGGAGAGGTCTTCTTCTTTCACACCTAGATGCATCAAAATTACTTCACAGGCAAGGTCATACGTCGGGTGCACAGAAAAATGTAATCCAATCGAATCCTTTCTTTAAAGTTTGCCCAAAAGGGCAAAAGCATTGAAGTTGTCTCTTCCATTTATCTTCTGTAGAGTCTAGAGAAAGGCAAGGACAAAAACACCAGAAAGCGGGATCAGCTCAAGACACGTCCGCTCTGCTCCGAAGCCCTAGCGCGACCCTCTTTTTATTTATTTATTTGTTTATTTATTTATTTTTCGATTGATTGTGAGTTATCTGGCGTCACAACTACCAAGGTCACTGACGCCGAACAATGTGCATTGAGAATAGGACTCTTAAAGGGAGAGTGATCCTGAGGGTGAATGTATCGCTAACCGCACCTAAAGCGTCAAAAAAAAAAAAAAAAAAAAAAAAAAAAAAAAAAAAAAAAAAAAAATTGAAATATGCATTATCTAAAAGACAATTGTTTTATGGAACACATATTGAATGATCTATACATACTTGTGTATTGTATGCAGTCAGTCACTGCCGATTGGTAACTTGGATCATGTTAGAGAAACATATTGTCACTAATTACTTTGTATTTACATATTACCGGCAACATACTATGATGATCTTAATTAAATAAGTCACTGTGTCTCTAATGTGCATTGTAATAAAGACGTTGTCAAATTTACTAATAAATTTCTGGGAAAAAAATTTCAATTTGATACTCCTTCATGAAAAGTAATGTTTTTTATATCTTTTATAAATAGAAAAATGTTACATTTCATTTACATAAGTAGGATGATATCAAAATTATTACAAATTATTATTGATTACAAAAAGAAAAAAGTTAGAATAAAAAACCAATATCCTTTTCACTGAAAAGTAGTAGTTGATGATTGCAATATTACAATAACACAAAGGGACGACAATTAGTGTTACATTGAATGTTACGTTTAGTCTGTCGTGTTACAATCGCATTGTCCAGAACTGCAGTTGTAACAAGTGAATAAGTAAGTTTAAAGTTCGTAACAAGCATCTGCCGGCGGACAATCTTAATGACTCGTCAAGTGTTTATCAGACATCGGGTTCTTGAGGCGACTTCGACGTTAGGCTGAGTGGTCGGTCGGGGTCGTTGCCTTGTAAGCTTCCAAGGAAATCTATCCTCCGGGGGAGGTCTCATGCTGACTGACCGTGAGAACATTGAATTAGCTGTGTGGTCCTGACTCCTGCAGTGTACCCTTGAGGTATTTGCTTTACCTTTTGACCTGAGAGGACCAGGAAAGGTCCCGGTACCAATTTCGACTGTGACCGTTTAGTGTATTTTGTGCCACTAAGTGTTTTTATATTTATACTGTATTTTTGGTACTGGTCGTATTTTTTAAGTTAAAAGTGAATGTTGTATTCGGTGTAGTTACTTTAATACTAATTCTGTTCACGATACAAAGATGGTGTTTAGTACAACGGTAATGAGTTAGGTTTTGTGAATGTTAGGCTTTGTCAAATTAATTCAGGCTTTGTCAATTTATTTATTTATTGATTTTTAGCTGATAGGTAAGATGGGTGAAAGAAGAGTGAGGGCAGTTAGTTAGCTAACCATGGTAGGGAATAGTGTAGAAAGTTAAATATTAATAAGAGTAATATAAAGTGTGGTTTATCCACAATTTTATTTGGGTAATGGTACAATTATTTTAACTATGACCTTGATATTAACCTATTACAATAATGATCTTATTTTATATCAACATTGAATTGTACAGATTTTAACGTTTAATGTTAACATAACGATTTGCAATATATTTACTTAAGTAAGTATACATATTACTTTTTCACAAGACATTTCTTAAAAGTATAATGGTTGAGGTTCATCGCGATGAATATATGAAGACATTTTTCTCTACCATCTGTGGTCTTTGTTTGGATAGTTTCTCTCTTCTGCTTCCGATTCTTCTGTCAATTCACTATTGCACTAAGCTAGTTTACTCCATATACTGGTTGCCAATATATATAATCTGATTAATTGCTTCTACTTTGCATTTGTTGTGTATTTGATCTATATTCAGATAATCATATTCTTGATTGTTTCTCATTGCAGACCTTTATATTTTTTAATGCATTATAATTTGGAGGTCGGAGCTAAGCACTTGGGTATTGGATATTCCATTATTGGTCTGATTAGACTTTTGTTGAAATGGATTTTATTTGTTCATATTCCTAAAACTTTTTAGCTTTGTATTCTGTGTTCTTGCTGTTCTCAGCCTTTCTGCGACTTGTGTTTATATTCCTCTTTGTCCAAATTGCATTACTATAGTAGCTATTCTTGCGCTTTTAGTCAAATTTAGTGGTTGTTAGTCTAATATTTGTGCAGGTTTGTATGCAGATAGTGATACCAGTTCGAATTTGGATTTATTTGTCTCTGATTTCCACTTTTTTCAACTTATTTATTCTTTCAATTTGGCCCATTGTTTTTTGTTACTTGTCTACTTGTCTGTTCAAAGTTGGGTCCCTTCTTCGGTTGACGTTTTTTTCTGGGTGTATAACTACTTGAGTTATATCATCTGCAAAGCAGACACCAGTACTGTACAGTACAGTACAGTAATTTCAACTATTAGATTCCCGCTGATTGGTAACACGCACTAAGGCAAGAAATATATGGAAAAAGTCATAGAACTACAGACACTTTGATTAGAAAATTGGATAGAAAATTAAACTACCTTATCGATAACAGAGATTGGACCATTAATGCTAGAAGTGATCGTGTGGTGAATTTATCAAGCAAACAAATAAGTGATAAAGCAGTGCTTGCATTAGGCTTTGGGTTGTCTTTCTTCATTTGTAACAAACCCTCAGCTTTAGCAATAGCGACATCTCTCTATAAGTTTGAAAAATACTGTGAAAATACTGTGACCTATCACAAAATCATTTAGACATTATCAAAGGCATGACATATAGTGCTACATATGCCTATCATGAAAATAACTTCCCCGCTCTCTACAGAAAAAGTTTAAAATAATTGAAGACAAAAGTCCTTTTTGATCTGTGCTAGAATATTTAGGAGTAATGACTTGTATTGGATGAATTCCCTATCTCCGTTAGTCATATAATTTCATTGATTAAGTTGTGTATTTGTGATTGGAGATTTATTTTTAATGGAGAATATTACCAACAAATATTTAGTATGGCCATGGGTAACCATTTATCACCTCTCCTTTCAAACTTATATATGGAATTTTTTGAAAAACAGCACCTTCCGAATATCACACGTGTCCCCTTAAAATGGTACAGATATGTAGATAACATCTTAGTAGTCTTACCTGTTGGTATCGATGTAAAATGAATGATTCTAAATAAATTGAATAATTTAGTTCCATCCATAGAATTCACTGTTGAAATTGAAAATAACAATGTCATCACCCTTTCGTAGATTTATAATACATAGTTAATCTTTCCAATGTAAGCTTTTGATATTTATAGAAAACCCACAAATAATTCACTGTTGAAATTGAAAATAACAATGTCATCCCTTTCGTAGATGTATTAATACATAGTTAATCTTTCCAATGTAAATTCGATATTTATAGAAAACCTACAAATAATTCACTGTTGAAATTGAAAATAACAATGTCATCCCTTTCGTAGATGTATTAATACATAGTTAATCTTTCCAATGTAAATTCGATATTTATAGAAAACCCACAAATAATTTAACATGTGTACATTTTTATTCTGGCCACCATCTTAATATTAAAATTTCAATTTTTATCTTATATGTTCTTACGTGCTTTGCGTATCATGCTTTGCGTATCACGAGTCCACAATATCTTGACCAAGAAATAGAATACAGAAAAAAGATAGGAAAACGATCCTCTGCTACCACCTATCAATATTGATTTGTTATCAAAAAAGCTCACAAAAAAGTTTTATAGTGTTGCTAATAATGAAAAAGAAACCCCTAAAATATACTTTAGTTTGCCTTACTTTCGTGGAATTTGAAACCATAAAATCAATATTTAAATAGTTTAATGTTAATGTAGTGTTCTCTTATAACCACACCCTTAAAGATATGCTAATTAATAGTGCCGTAACAAATAACAACATCATTTACAAAATTCCTTGTGAGGATTGCCCATCTTTTTACGTCGGTCAGTCAAGTGAAAATTTGTGTACGTATTAAGCAGCATATGTATTCAGTTAGAACAGCCCAGACTTCAAATGCACTGTTTATCCATCTGAGCGAAAAATCTCTGAATAAATTGGGGCGATACCTCTGTAATTGCTAGGTCTAATGATTGTTTCAAGAAATTTACTGGAATCAGCAATTATACAAATCACTAATAAAAACAACCTAAATCTTAGTCTGGGAATGTACCATTTCGACCCATATATTTGAAAAATGTTTATGAAGGACCTTAAAATAAATGAACTACTAATTAATTAGTCCCAAATGTATATAGTTATTCTCTCTTTCTCTCTTTCTTTCTTTTCTTTCTCAACCGTCTTTCTTTCTTTCTTTCGGCTCTTTTCTTTCTTTCCCTTCTTTCTTTCTTTCTCTCAACTTGTTCTTTCTTTCTTTCTTTTTTCTTTCTTTCTTTCTTTCCTCTTTTCGCTTTCTTTCTTTCTTTCTTTCTTTCCTTCTCTTCTTTCCTTTCCTATCTTTCTTTCTTTCTATTTCTTTCCTTTCTTTTTCTTTCTTCTTCCTTTCTAAGTCTTCCTTTCCTTTCTTTCTTTATTTCTTTTCTTTCTTTCCTTTTTTCTCTTCTTTCCTTTCTCAATTTTTCTTTTCTTTCTTTTCTTTCTTTCTTTCTTTCTTTCCTTTCTTTCTTTTCTTTTCTTTATTTCTTTCTTTTTCTTTGGTATTCTTCTTGTCTTTCTTTCTTTCTTTTCTTTTCTTTTCTTTATTTCTTTCTCTTTCTTTTCTCTTTCTTTCTTTCGTTTCTTTCTTTATTTCTTTCTCTTATCTTTCTTTCTCTCTCTTTCTTTTCTTTCTCTTCTTCTCTTTCTTTTCGTTTTTCTTTTCTTTTCTTCTTTCTTTCTTTTTCTTTTCTCTCTCTTTCGTTTCTTTCTTTCGTTTTTCTTTTTCTCGTCTTTCTTTCTTTCCTCTTTCTTCTTTCCTTTCTTTCTTTCTTTCTCTCTCCTCTTTCTTCTTTGGTTTATTCTTCTTTCTTTCCTTTCTTTCTCTATCTTTCTTTCTTTTCTTTCTTTCTTTCTTTCTCTTTCTCTTTCTTTCTTTCTTTCTCTTTCTTTTTCTTCTTTCGAAAGGTCTCTCTTTTCTTTTCTCCACATTTCTTTCTTTCTTTTTCTTTCTTTCTCTTTCTTTCTTTCTTTTCTCTCTTTACTTTCTTTCTTTCTTTCCCTTCTTTTCTTTCCGTTTTCTTTCTTTCTTTTCTTTCTTTCTCCTTTCCCTTTTTCTTTCGGTTTCTTTCTTCTTTCTTTCTTCTCTCCCTTTCCTCCTCTTTCTTTCATTTCAGGCTCTCTTTCTTTCTTTCTTTTCTCTCTTTCTTTCTTTTCTTTCTTTCTTTCTCTCTCTCTTTCTTTATCTTTCTCCTTTCTTTTCTCTTTTCTTTTCTTTTCTTTCTTTCTTTTTCTCTCTCGTCTTTCTTTCTTCTTTCTCTATCTTTCTTTCTTTCTCTCTCTTTCTTTCTTTCTTTCTGCTCTTTCTTTTTTCTTTTCTTTCTTTCTCTCTTTCTTCTCTCAGTCTTTTCTCTCTTTCTTTCTTTTCTTTCTTTCTCTCTCGTTTCTTTCCTTCTTTCTTTCTCTTTTTCCTTCTTGTCTTCTCTTTCTTTCGTCTTTCTCTTCTCTCTTTCCTTTCTTATCTCTGCTCGTCTCTCTTTCTTTCTTTCTTTCTCTTTCTTTCTTTCTTTCTTTCCCTCTTTCTTTCTCACTTTCTCTCTTTCTTTTCGTTTCTTTCTTTCTTTCTTTCTTTCTTTCCCTTTCTTTCGGCTTTCTTTCTTCTTTCTCTTTCTCTTCTTTCTTTCTTTCCTCTCCTTTTTTTCTTTCTTTCTTTCCTTTCTTTTTCTCTTTTCTTTCTCTCTTTCTTTCCCTTATTTCGCTCCTCATTCTCGCATTTTACATCCTATTTTCGTAGTTTCACTCAATTTTTGGAACATTTTTGTAAATTTCATGTTACTAAGTCCTATATGCCTCCTTGTTTTTCATAATGTATTGTTTTCTGGATGAATCATCTGTTGACCACGTGTATGCTCCTCAAAGGTGTGGCTGCCTAAAAATCGCTAATCTTCCCCTCGGGCGTTTTCTCGTTTCTGTAAAGTGAAATGGGCCTTGTGCTAATCTTGTAATGTCAGTTTGATATTAAGCCTAATTTTACTATGTTGTGCCTAAGTAAAGGGTCGTGTTAGACCGAAAGTTCTTGGCGCTCTCGCCTTTAACTGAGTACAGATCCTTGTGGGACTCCTCTTAGTAACGGGAATGTGACTTGTTGCTGCTATTCGATCTTTGAAGTTGCATAGTATTTTCTCAAATCCCTAGTAGGTTGAGATGTAGAATTTTGTATTTAATTCCTTGTATACTTACTTTGTCAAATGCCGTGGCTATATATCTCTACACAATAGGTTGCATAGGTGCTTTCTTCTTTGTGATGATAGTGCAATTCTCTCATACTGTTGCTATTGCAATCTTGGTTCCTCTTCCTTTTCTAAATCCATATTTGTTCATATTGTGCAGTTGATTACCTTCTAGGAACAACCTTAATCTGTTGTTAATTATTTTTTGAAATATTTTACCAAATATTTTTAGTAATGATATTGGTCTATAATTGTCGACCAGACAAGTATCTTTTCCTGTTTTGGGTATTTAAATCATTATTGCATTCTTGAATATAACTGGAAAATGTTCCATTGTGAGACCCTAATTGTATCTCAACTTTTCAAATGCAATGTCTGGTAAATTTTGAATTATGGCTTGTTAATTCCACTTCCTCCTGGTGCCTAGTTTAATACTTTAAATTAATTTATTTTCTCGTAACTCTTATTCTCCTTGTTAGTGGGCAGTCTTCATCGAGTTTTGTTAATATCAGATGCATGGTGCGGATTTGTTCTGTGTCGATGTTGTTCAATAAATATTTCCTGCCAGTAGGCCTTGTGCAGTAATTCCTTTTCATGGTCATCATACATTTTCTCATTTCTATGCTCTATGTATGGTAATGTATGAGTTTTGCTTCCCATCCATCTTGAAACGGAGTTTTTGGGTTATTGTATTTTGATGATATAATCTTGGAGTTTTCTTGTACTAACTGTTCTAACTGTTCTTATACCGATACATGTATTTTATTTAATGTGTTGTTCCGACCTGGTATAAGTACTGTGTTTTGGATGTTGTTGTAGTTCCATTGTATTAATTTTAATTTGCCACTACTAATAGGATGTGGCAGTGTAGTGTATTTATTTACGTATGGTATATGATTTATTATGGCTTCCTGTGTAATTTTTGTACCATTAAAGTTCTTTGTCTACTATTTCTTTTATTTATATTCTAGTTGAATTTATTCTTGTTTGTCTACTCATTTTCCCTTCTATTTAATTTTTGAAGCTTTCCCAACTTGCTCTTTTTATATTTGGTATTTCTGAAGATGGAATAGTTTATTGGATTAGTTGACAATGTGATTACTATTGGTATGCGATCAAAGGAGGTTGCTGGTCCTTTCGTAATGGCAATACTGAGGTGAATTTCGTTATTTCCTAATATTATCAGGTCCTAAGTGAATCTATCTTTTATTTGTCAATCTATTTCTTGACCTGTGTAATTAAATTACCTTAATCCAAATAGTTAGTGTCTGGCATTTAGATCCGCAATGAGATAGGTTGGTTCTCTCCTGCTCATTAACTCATGACCTCCGGAAGTGGGAAATAATGTCTCCTTGGCGGCTGTTAGGTAACCTGTCGTGATCACTATCGGTCCTTTGTTAGTTTGAATCTGGACTGCTGAAATGTTGTCTGGGAAAACTATTTTGTCTAATATTATTCTTATTTGCTATTGCTATTCCTGCAAAGGGTTCATCAGCGAAGTCTTGCATATATGTATTACACCCAAGCATTTTCATAGTTTAGTTTCATATAGTGTTCATTGATTAATATTAAGCCAGGGTGTTCTATATATTGATTGCATAATTCAAATTTGTCTTCCAGAATTTCACGTTGATAAATTATTTTAATCCTCTAATTTAGTCAATTTGAATTGAAATGGTGTAATAATTATTTTTACCTTTTTTTCCGTTTTCTGGTATTCCTGGCTACTAGCGTAGTATGTTTTGACGCTGAAGTTGATAATCCCTCTGGATTCTGCGAAATGGGAGAACTGGAGAAATCTGAGAAGCTTAGTAATGAGGCTTGAGTTTTTATTAATTGAGCTTTGCAAATTTAACTTCATAATGAAATTCAACAAATAATTAAAT
>NC_087220.1:56606529-56636529 GCF_015104395.2 Macrobrachium nipponense
CGTTAGCGTATATAAAACTAATCAAGGAATTCTCTCTCTCTCTCTCTCTCTCTCTCTCTCTCTCTCTCTCTCTCTCTCTCTCTCTCTTTCTTTTTTTCTAAACCTTATTGCTATTTTCTTATTTTAACATTTTAACTATTTTGTCAGTATTTGTAAATGCACATTTTTCACTATTATTAAAATAAATTAGATACTTGTTCTTTGTCGCCTATATATTATCTATATCTATAGCGATGAGTGTCGTCCTTCTTAAGATTCCAACCAATTATCTTGTCAGAGAGAGAGAGAGAGAGAGAGAGAGAGAGAGAGAGAGTCTGCTTGTGTAAGATTGTTTATTTTCTCACTTGCCCAACTTACTCTATGTTATGCTTTATTTCATATTTCCTTGCTTACCAATCTATTCTATACTTATGATATTAAGAAAGCAAGATATCTGTAGAAAGGGGAAATGCCTTCAAATATACCGTGACCACCGGAAGTGCCCCTTGGAGACAGTTTTTAGATGCTTACCAATGGCTTTAAACGCACGAGGAGCTGAGTAAATGAGATGCATGTTGATAGAAGATCTGATTCAGTTTTTTATTGAAAAATAGATAAATAAATAAATAAATAAATAAAACACTTAAAACTAAAACTTTTCAGTCGTGAACCAATGAAATTGATTTAGAATTCTGCGTAACGAAAAAGAAGGTGAATGTCAGTAATGGGGAAAATTGTTTTACTTCTCTGTTGATGTTACAGATTTGGCAGATATGCGGAGATCAACTCAAGCGGAGAGCTAATTTCACTTTGGAATGACATGCTAGAACTTGATACCGGTTTGGAATGGGAATGAAAGGCCTCAGAGGAGCAGCTATGGTCCCCTCCCTATGGTTTTCATTCGGTAATGAATTATCGTGCGGATAGGTATACCCCTGTTATTTATTAATTCATTGCGCAAATAAGGATATCGACTCTCGATTCTAAAAAATAAATAAATAATTAACTTTAAAAAACTTTATTTAAGAAACACATCTCATTATAACTAATGGTAGTTTCATGATAATATATCAGGAATAGAATATATGAAAATATAAATTAAGAAAGGCGATGATGATCCAATAAACAATTATATAACCTTACGGTTTTGGGTCTCAACACAAACGGAAGAATCAGCTCTCAAACAAAGGAAGTTTTTAACTAAATGTTTATAAACTATAAACATTTCTCCAAAGAAGTAACTCAAGATGGAGCTTTGAAAATGAAAGAAATCAGAGAGAGAGAGAGAGAGAGAGAGAGAAAAAAAAAAATTTCCCATACACATAGATTGAATTCAAATGACAAATGTGCAATCATGAACCAGCTTAGACAGTACGTAAGATCATGGAACTATAAATATGGAAAGGGTGGAGAGAGCTTTGTTATGGCGCCAATGCAGCAGACATCCCTTGGTGTAGATAATCACTACTTTGATGTGATTCGCCCGATTGTGGGCATTTACTTTGATTGACGCTACCACCGCGTAGCCAGACTCCACAGTCAGGCATTGCAGGGTAGAAACATTCGCCAGAAATGCAATAAACTTATCCTCTTCAAGAGGTAGTAATACCCAGTGTTTCGAGTTCAGCTTTTGTACATTTAGCATCAAATATTCTGCAAATTCTGTAATTTAGTGATAAGTCTGCCTGTATCACAATTCAGGCCCATAATACATTTAAAATACTTAAAATTATCATCATTAGATAGGACTGACATTAATGAGTGATCTGTAAAAGTAAATTATATCAACAGGTGTGTTTCTTTTTGTAATAATGACTGATATAAGGCAACATAAGTAAAATTTAAGTCCATTGTGTCATGGTGACACAGACTGGATACCAAGGTGATAAGACCTAGGTAGCGCATAAATGCAAATTAGAGTTTAAAGACTCTGATACTTAGAAGGATAATAAATATAAGGAGTTCAACAGGCTTTAGTGGTAAAATTTATTACACAATCCCATGGCAAGACATGAAATCACTGTCTCAGCACATGGCTACATTACATGATTATTTCTATTGTATGAGACATATACGTGCTTCATTGGGTTCATTGGAAAGTGATTTTCAAGAGCTTTTCCAATGAGCCTTTAATTATTAAAATCTGTGGAAAATTTAGGACGACAGAGTACTTTTTTTTATTATTAAAGACTTACAACTTTGAGATACATAGGAGTATATTTACATAATGAAAGTTGTACATAAACAAAATTAAAATTATTTACAATTAGAAACTTTAATAAACTATTAATTTTTTCAGAAAAAATATAATAATTAAAATAATGTTCCGATATTTAACAAAACTAATTTTTCTAAAAAGGAACCGTAATTATTCTTTATTCTATTGTCATATATTAAATATAAATCTCTCCTGTAATTATTGAAATTATTAATAAGTAACCTTATGATATCATTTGCAACCATATTCAAATCATTTCTAGTACACCATATCGTATATATATAAGAATACAATAAAAATATACACATTCCTCCTACATTATCTTTGGTATTTAAGTCAAAATATAAAAATTTCTATATTGTCCTCAGCTCATTACATATTTTTAATACAGCTCCAAAATTACCAACACTTCTCAACCATTTGAAATCTGGTTCTGTTGTTTTACAAAAATAAAGGTGGATAGCACTTCCCTCTATATTACATATTTCACATAAGTAACTGCTGGATAGTTTAAAAATTGAAGAAGTTTTTTTCACAGGTAGTACATCATGAAGAAGCTTAAAGATAACGTCGTCTGCAAGACGATGTTGTAATTGCTTCATTCAGCGTCATCTCCACCCTTTCCTTTGGCGCCGCGCAGTGACAACCAGCGTTAATACATTTATACACGCATGTCCATTCCATGTTTATAGTTCCATGCGTTAAGATCCAAGAAAAAACGAAAAAGAAAAAAACTCTACTTAAAGAAAGACAAACGAGCCTAATAATTATTGAAAGCTATGTGAATTTACACTTAAAAGATGTAGAGTGATAGTTAGCATTTAAATTTTATTTAGTTTATACTCAAATATCTTCATTGATGACGATAAAGTTTCTAAAAGATAAATTAGCTCTAAACTCCGCTGTCGTTTCATTTTGACCTAGTGCGTTAGGGAGACAATAATCCTCCATGAACAATTCCGTCCACAGAGCAATTAAGGTTTAGTGAGAAGCCTTGGTCAGCTTCGTAGATTTTGCGAAAGGATTATCACGTTGGGTCTACCGCCTTTTTAGGGCATTCAGAAATCACAGAGTAATGACCTTTGGGATTGAGCTTCCATTAAGAAAGGGACATCCAAAGGAAGAGAAAATGGCCTCAGGGTCTGACTGTTGGTATAAAACCTCTATGGCCGATGAAATTCTTATGCAGTCTTGACCTCTGCTCACTTGGTGTCACCATATACGGTCTCCCGTCTCCTTCTACAGGATTACTCTCAGAGTTCGACTTAGGAAGTATGGAGTTCGTACAACAAGGTAAATTTCGGATTTTTTTTTTTATTTCGGTTTTAAGACTAGTACTATAGTAAGAAATATTACAGTGCATGGGGTCTTAGCAATTCATTGGCAACTTTATTCATTAAGTGAATTATTAATTTTATTAAATATAGACCTCTTGTTTCTTAATGGTTACTGATACATTCATTGAAACAAAGTGCTCCATATTATTGCAAACAATCTTTGAGGGAGTAATAAATTTCATAGGCCTAACATAGTCACGAGATTTGTTTCATTTACCTATTTTATTATGTTTACTTTTCCCTTCATCGTCTGATAGTTAGTGGTGTTATTTTCCATCAGCAGCAGTTGGAGGAGGAGTGAGGTGGTGGAGGACGTTGTCATGACTTGCCTACCAAAAGCTTTAGCGCAAACCGTCGGCGGCGTCTCCGACTGGAGGGAGGACGTGAGACGAAGGGCGAAGAGGCCGAGGCAGACTTTGGCCGAAGAGGAAGCAGAGAGACTTCGGCAGAAAAGAGGGAGACTCGAGCATCTTGGGGCTGACAAGGGACGAGGAGCCTTCAGCCTTGTGGACTTCCTGGCTGCTTTGCCGCCGCCTCCGTCGCCAACCTTCTCCCCGCCGAAGGAACAGGAGGAAGAAACGGCACCTGCAGAAAAAACCGTCACTTCGTAGGCCGACCAGACGCCGGCTGGCGTTTTGATTTAATTGTGATTAATTGTAGACCAGGCGCGTTTGTGAATGGGAAGGCATTATCTTAATTATTTTATTTTGCTGTTTTATTTGATATTATATGTAAAAATATCTCGCTAATTATATACAGATTTAATTATGTATGTTGTAGAAAGATATAATATATGTATGTTACACAAATGAATATGGATTTTTACTGAAGTTGCTTGACCAAAAAATAAATGAAAATAAGAGATGAGACATTGAAATACAAATGAGAGTTGGACATTGTGTAGAGCATATGACTTTTCTGATTATTATAGATCTGATATTCCTTTATCACAAGCCATATCTATATGCCTGCATGTCGTCAGATCTATGCAAAAATTGGATTAAATTAAAAAAAAATATAAAAACTTTGAATGATAGGTGGATGAATAACTAATTTGTCAACGTAATAAACAAATTACAATAATCAAATGGGTCTATTAAGTAGACAATCCAAAATGAGAGATTATAGCTTATCAAATAAATAACAAACGGTTGTTATAACTGCCACCTATTGTCACAGTAATATTATAGTGTTTAAACGATTGTTTGAAGTCCATATGGAGGAGAAATCATAAACCCTGATAACAGACTTCAGTTCTTCAATCTAACGTTTACAGTTCATCGTCGGCGGTAAGGAAACCGAACACCGTCACCAGCAGCTCGAAGCGCAGTGTTCGACAGCACCAACAGTGGCCACCTGTAAATTGAACATTTCATTTAATTATTTGTTGAATTTCATTATGAAGTTAAATTTGCAAAGCCTCAATTAAATAAAAAAACTCAAGCCTCATTACTAAGCTTCTCAGATTTCTCCAGTTCTCCCATTTCGCAGAATCCAGAGGGATTATCAACTTCAGCGTCAAAACATACTACGCTAGTAGCCAGGAATACCAGAAAACGGAAAAAAAGGTAAAAATAATTATTACACCATTTTAATTCAAATTGACTAAATTAGAGGATTAAAATAATTTATCAACGTGAAATTCTGGAAGACAAATTTGAATTATGCAATAAATATATAGAAGACCCTGGCTTAATATTAATCAATGAACACGATATGAAACTAAACTATGAAAATGCTTGGGTGTAATACATATATGCAAGACTTCGCTGATGAACCCTTTGCAGGAATAGCAATAGCAATTAAGAATAATATTAGACAAAATAGTTTTCCAAGACAACATTTCAGCAGTCCAGATTCAAACTAACAAAGGACCGATAGTGATCGTGACAGGTTAACAGCCGCCAAGGAGACATTATTTCCCACTTCCGGAGGTCATGAGTTAATGAGCAGGAGAGAACCAACCTAATACTCATTGCGGATCTAAATGCCAGACAACTAACTATTTGGATTAAGGTAATTTAATTACACAGGTCAAGAAATAGATTGACAAATAAAAGATATATTCACTTAGGACCTGATAATATTAGGAAATAACGAAATTCACCTGAGTATTGCCATTACGAAAGGACCAGCAACCTCCTTTGATCATATACCAATAGTAATCACATTGTCAACTAATCCAATAAACTATTCCATCTTCAGAAATACCAAATATAAAAAGAGCAAGTTGGGAAAGCTTCAAAAATTAAATAGAAGGGAAAATGAGTAGACAAACAAGAATAAATTCAACTAAAATATAAATAAAAGAAATAGACAAAGAACTTTAATGGTACAAAAATATACACACAGGAAGCTATAATAAATCATATACCATACGTAAATAAATACACTACACTGCCACATCCTATTAGTAGTGACAAATTAAAATTAACTACAATGGAACTACAACAACATCCAAAATACAGTACTTATACCAGGTCGGAACAACACATTAAATAAAATACATGTATCGGTATAAGAACAGTTAGTACAAGAAAACTCCAAGATTATATCATCAAAATACAATAACCCAAAAACTCCGTTTCAAGACGGATGGGAAGCAAAACTCATACATTACCATACATAGAGCATAGAAATGAGAAAATGTATGATGGCCAAGAAAAAGAATTACTGCACAAGGCCTACTGGCAGGAAATATTTATTGAACAACATCGACACAGAACAAATCCGCACCATGCATCTGATATTAACAAAACTCGATGAAGACTGCCCACTAACAAGGAGAATAAGAGTTACGAGAAAATAAATTAATAATTTAAAATCTTAAACTAGGCACCAGGAGGAAGTGGAATTAACAAGGCCATAATTCAAAATTTACCAGACATTGCATTTGAAAAATTGAGATACAATTGGGGTCTCACAATGGAACATTTTCCAATTATATTCAAGAATGCAATAATGATTTAAATACCCAAACCGGAAAAGATACTTGTCTAGTCGAGAATTATAGACCAAGATCATTACTAAAAATATTTGGTAAAATATTTCAAAAAATAATTAACAACAGATTAAGGTTGTTCCTAGAAGGTAGTCAACTGCACAATATGAACAATATGGATTTAGAAAAGGAAGAGGAACCAAGATTGCAATAGCAACAGTATGAGAGAATTGCACTATCATCACAAAGAAGAAAGCACCTATGCAACCTATTGTGTAGAGATATATAGCCACGGCATTTGACAAAGTAAGTATACAAGGAATTAAATACAAAATTCTACATCTCAACCTACTAGGGATTTGAGAAAATACTATGCAACTTCAAAGATCGAACAGCAGCAACGAAGTCACATTCCCGTTACTAAGAGGAGTCCCACAAGGATCTGTACTCAGTCAAAGGCGAGAGCGCCAAGAACTTTCGGTCTAACACGACCCTTTACTTAGGCACAACATAGTAAAATTAGGCTTAATATCAAACTGACATTACAAGATTAGCACAAGGCCCATTTCACTTTACAGAAACGAGAAAACGCCCGAGGGGAAGATTAGCGATTTTTAGGCAGCCACACCTTTGAGGAGCACACACGTGGTCAACAGATGATTAATTCAGAAAACAATACATTATGAAAAACAAGGAGGCATATACGACTTAGTAATATGAAATTTACAAAAATGTTCCAAAAATGAGTGAAACTACGAAATAGGATGTAAATATAGCGAGGAAAAGAGCGAGACAAAGAGAGAGAGAAGAAAAGAGCGAGAAAGAAAGAAAGAAAGAAAAAGAAAAAAGAGAAAAAGAGAAAAGAGAGATAGAAAGAAAGAGAAGTAGAAAAGAAAGGAAAAAAGAGAAAGCGAAAGAAAAAGAGAGAAAGAAAGAAAACAAGAAAAAGAGAGAAAGAAAAAGAGAGAGAGAAAGAAAAAGAGAGAGAGAAAAGAAAAAGAGAGAGAAAGAGAGAGAGAAAAAGAGAAAAAGAGAGAGAAAGAAAGAAAGAGAAAGAAAGAGAGAGAGATAATAACTATATACATTTGGGAGTAATTAATTAGTAGTTCATTTATTTTAAGGTCCTTCATAAACATTTTTCAAATATATGGGTCGAAATGGTACAATCCCAGACTAAGATTTAGGTTGTTTTTATTAGTGATTTATATAATTGCTGATTGCAGTAAATTTCTTGAAACAATCATTAGACCTAGCAATTACAGAGGTATCGCCCCAATTTATTCAGAGATTTTTCGCTCAGATGGATAAACAGTGCATTTGAAGTCTGGGCTGTTCTAACTGAATACATATGCTGCTTAATACGTACACAAATTTTCACTTGACTGACCGACGTAAAAAGATGGGCAATCCTCACAAGGAATTTTGTAAATGATGTTATTTGTTACGGACTATTCTTAATTAGCATATCTTTAATGGTATGGTTATAAGAGAACACTACATTAACATTAAACTATTTAAATATTGATTTTATGGTTTCAAATCCACGAAAGTAAGGCAAACTAAGTATATTTTAGGGGTTTCTTTTTCATTATTAGCAACACTATAAAACTTTTTGTGAGCTTTTTGATAACAAATCAATTATATGAGGTGGGTAGCAGAGATCGTTTCCTATCTTTTTTCTGTATTCTATTTCTTGGTCAAGATATTGTGGACTCGTGATACGCAAAGCATGATACGCAAAGCACGTAAGAACATATAAGATAAAAATTGAAATTTTAATATTAAGATGGTGGCCAGAATAAAAATGTACACATGTTAAATTATTTGTGGGTTTTCTATAAATATCGAATTTACATTGGAAAGATTAACTATGTATTAATACATCTACGAAAGGGATGACATTGTTATTTTCAATTTCAACAGTGAATTATTTGTGGGTTTTCTATAAATATCGAATTTACATTGGAAAGATTAACTATGTATTAATACATCTACGAAAGGGATGACATTGTTATTTTCAATTTCAACAGTGAATTCTATGGATGGAACTAAATTATTCAATTTAGACAATCATTCATTTACATCGATACCAACAGGTAAGACTACTAAGATGTTATCTACATATCTGTACCATTTTAAGGGGACACGTGTGATATTCGGAAGGTGCTGTTTTTCAAAAAATTCCATATATAAGTTTGAAAGGAGAGGTGATAAATGGTTACCCATGGCCATACTAAATATTTGTTGGTAATATTCTCCATTAAAAATAAATCTCCAATCACAAATACACAACTTAATCAATGAAATTATATGACTAACGGAGATAGGTAATTCATCCAATACAAGTTCATTACTTAAATATTCTAGCACAGATCAAAAAGGACTTTTGTCTTCAATTCTTTTAAACTTTTTCTGTAGAGAGCGGGGAAGTTATTTTCATGATAAGCATACGTAGCACTATATGTCATGCCTTTGATAATGTCTAAATGATTTTGTGATAGGTCACAGTATTTTCACAGTATTTTTCAAACTTATAGAGAGATGTCGCTATTGCTAAAGCTGAGGGTTTGTTACAAATGAAGAAAGACAACCCAAAGCCTAATGCAAGCACTGCTTTATCATTATTTTTTTGTTTTGCTGATAAATTCACCACACAATCACTTCTAGCATTAATGGTCCAATCTCTGTTATCGATAAGGTAGTTTAATTTTCTATCCAATTTTCTAATCAAAGTGTCTGTAGTTCTATGACGTTTTCCATATATTTCTTGCCTTAGTGCGTGTTTCCAATCAGCGGGAATCTAATAGTTGAAATTACTGTACTGTACTGTACAGTACTGGTGTCTGCTTTGCAGATGATATAACTCAAGTAGTTATACACCCAGAAAAACGTACACGAAGAAGGGACCCAACTTTGAACAGACAAGTAGACAAGTAACAAAAAACAATGGGCCAAATTGAAAGAATAAATAAGTTGAAAAAAGTGGAAATCAGAGACAAATAAATCCAAATTCGAACTGGTATCACTATCTGCATACAAACCTGCACAAATATTAGACTAACAACCACTAAATTTGACTAAAAGCGCAAGAATAGCTACTATAGTAATGCAATTTGGACAAAGAGGAATATAAACACAAGTCGCAGAAAGGCTGAGAACAGCAAGAACACAGAATACAAAGCTAAAAAGTTTTAGGAATATGAACAAATAAAATCCATTTCAACAAAAGTCTAATCAGACCAATAATGGAATATCCAATACCCAAGTGCTTAGCTCCGACCTCCAATTATAATGCATTAAAAAATATAAAGGTCTGCAATGAGAAACAATCAAGAATAAGATTATCTGAATATAGATCAAATACACAACAAATACAAAGTAGAAGCAATTAATCAGATTATATATACTGGCAACCAGTATATGGAGTAAACTAGCTTAGTGCAATAGTGAATTGACAGAAGAATCGGAAGCAGAAGAGAGAAACTATCCAAACAAAGACCACAGATGGTAGAGAAAAATGTCTTCATATATTCATCGCGATGAACCTCAACCATTATACTTTTAAGAAATGTCTTGTGAAAAAGTAATATGTATAACTTACTACGTAAATATATTGCAAAATCGTTATGTTAACATTAACGTTAAAATCTGTACAATTCAAAATGTTGATATAAAATAAGATCATTATTGTAATAGGTTAATATCAAGGTCATAGTTAAAATAATTGTACCATTACCCAAATAAAAATTGTGGATAAACCCCACTTTATATTACTCTTATTAATATTTAACTTTCTACACTATTCCCTACCATGGTTAGCTAACTAACTGCCCTCACTCTTCTTTCACCCATCTTACCTATCAGCTAAAAATCAATAAATAAATAAATTGACAAAGCCTGAATTAATTTGACAAAGCCTAACATTCACAAAACCTAACTCATTACCGTTGTACTAAACACCATATTTGTATCGTGAACAGAATTAGTATTAAAGTAACTACACCGAATACAACAAGGAAGGAAGAAGACAGGCGGTTCAAGGAACACACGTTTACGAGTGCTCCTGTATTTCTCATTTTTGAGCTTATCCCAGGGATTTACACTCGATTTTCTACTGATCCAGCAGTGCATAACAGTGATGTGACTTTAGTGCGGTGCTTTGCAGTGCCTTACGTGCTAAAACAGTGATGTAATTTAGGTAAATTGATACACTCCTAATAGAAGAAGAGTCTTGGCCGGTAAACGAATATGCCCTGAGGCGATTTGCCTCGGGGGTTTAGTGGCTAGCGGCGTCCCTCCCTCTCTCCCGTCCACCCACCCTCCCTCTCACCTTCCTTCCCCGGCTAAACAGTACTGCCTGTTAGCCCGCAAATAAAGCGGGTTCATTAAGATGGGTTTTAATACAAATGCTCTCAGGAGAAAGGACTCCATAGCCTGCATTTTACAGCACCTTATGCAACCATGGAAATGGTTGGTAATGTTTTATTCAGGGATATGAAATTAAAGATTAGTGACATAAAAGGTGTTCAGAATATAAGTCGAAATAAGATTGTAGTAAAACTGATCTCAGCAGATATATTTACAGATGTTGTGAAGAATTTTGAGGATAAGGTTATCAAGATAAATGAATACCGACTCAGTGAAGGTTGTGAATTTAAGTTCGCAAGTGTCATTTGTATCAATAAGGAACGCACCTTTCGAGATGGACGATCAAGTAATAATAGATATGTTGAATAGGTATGGAAAGGTAGATCAGTTAAGGCATAACAAATACGCAGTTGGACCTTTCGAAGGTTTACTCAGTGGCATTCGTACGGCAAAGATGAGAGTTAGAGAAAATATCCCTTCTCAATTTATATTGGTGGCTACAATTTAACTTTTCTTTACAGTGGACAGAGAAGAACGTGTTATAAGTGTGGCAAAGAAGGTCATTTAGTGAAGGACTGCAATATAAATCTAACTGAGAGAAATTACATTTTTAATGAAGGTGATTTTCCTGAAATACAAAGAAATGAAAAGAATACATCCAATGTGAACAATAATGGAGAGGACGAAGAGCATGAAGGCAGAGCAAAGTCGCAGAATGAAAAAGAGAGAGAGGAACTAGTCGTAGGAAACGTTCATTCAGACTTACTAAGTGATGAAAGCACGAGAACGCCCACTAAGACAAGGACTGAAGATGGACAAATGAACGAAGTGGAAACGCCTAAGGAAAGACAAGACGACGAAGCAGCTGAAGGGTTGTGGAAAACCCTGTATCACCTGACGAAGGACTCATTATTTCGGACAATAGAAGCAGAAATCCACGCTGATGAGGCTGACATCGAAAGGAACTGGACTTTCAATTAAGCCAAGTACAAAATGAAGAGGAGCCAATCAAAGAAGTGGAGAATGAAATTCAGGAACATGAAGCAAAACGAAAGAAGTAACATTGAATATGACGAAGAACATACAATAACAGTGTTTTTAAATTTTGGAAACATGAGTGAAGACGGAATGTGGCAAGCTACAATTAGTGACGAACCAAGTACAGGCATTCGTCTGAGGTTAACCAAGGATAGTGGTGTGCTCTCCGAGCCGAACATGGATGAAGGTAAATCAGTGCTCGATGAACCCAAAAGTAGTTCTGAAGATGAGACAAGTCAATTGCCCTGTTGAATAAACGTTTTAAATTAAGATGAAAAAGATGAAGAGATTCCTTCTTCATATTTGGAGCCTTCACTTACCTAAATTTAGCAACTATTAATGTTAATGGTCTATGTATGGATCATAAGCAGATTAATTGATTGATTTTATGTATTTTTATCATTTGGATGTAATATTTGTGCAAGAACATAATGTCAAAGAAATATCGCAACTTGAGTATGTTTGAAAAGCATTGCGATATCATACTGAATCCAACTTTCTTGGTAAAGGGAGGCACAGCTATCCTTTTCAATAAAAAGTCAAGAGTGAAGGTTCTGAATCATGAGATGGATGTAAAGGGTCAAATAATCAGTGTAAAATGTTCCTATAAAGGAACAGATTTCCGATTAGTAAATGTATATGCCCCTTCTGGACAAATAAGAAAAAGGAAAGGGAGGAATTGTTCTTAAATGTTATGCTGTATTACTTGAGAAACAATTTACGAATGTGATCATGGGGGCGATTGGAACAGTATAACAAGTAAGAGAGATTGTTCTAACTATGATAACCATATTAGTTCTGAAGCTCTTCAAAAGTTGAAAAATGATTTGCAGCTAAGAGATGGTGGCTCTTAACAAATCGTTTGATAGAGTATACGTTATATAGGCATAACTATGGCTCTAGGATTGATCGTATATGTTTACGAGATCTGAGAAATAATGTAACTGAATCTGAAAATATACCATTGAGTTGGTCTGATCATATTCTGTTAGGGTTAAGATTAGATGGACAATGATATTAGTATTGGCAAGGGATACTGGAAATTGAATACAAATATACTAAGTAACTCTATAAAACAATGGAAAACTTTACTCATTTTTGGGGGAATTTGAAAAGTGGGAAAATAGGTGATTTACAATTTCATTCAATTTTAGATGTGAATTAGCAAAGGGTCAACTTAGACTCTTTTTCGTTAAAATCTCAAAAACTATTAATCAGGAGAGATTTGGGTTACTGAATTTGCTGAAAAACAGAATTAATGGAGAACCATTATTGATACCATTCTGCCAACTGCAATATCAAAAAAATAGAGAAACTTAAAGAAAGATCTCTGATTGAAGATGAAATATGTGAGGGGTAAAAGATAAGAGCTGAAATTGATGAAAGAATGAATGGTGAAAAAATATCTACATATTTGATAGGAAAAGAAAAGAATGTGAAAAACTAGTATCGTTAAACTTTGTGAAAAGGAGGGTGTATAGTATCAGATACAAAGTCTATACAAAGGAATATATTTGAGTTTTATACAAACCTATACAAAGAAGAAGCTGTTGACTCTGAATTAAAATATAAATTTCTTGAAACTATGAAAGCTGTCATAGATGACGACATGAATTTGACCCTGAAGCTCTGAAGTAACAGAGAAAGAGGTTTGGAAAGCTATATGTGGAATGCAAAATGGGAAATGCCCTGGTATGGATGGATTAGCTATCGAATTCTACAAAACTATGTGGAGTATTATAAAAACGAATTTCTGAAAGTACTGAGATATACATTTTACTAAATTTGAAATGTGGAAAGACTCAAATAAGGGAATTATTAAGCTTGTACCAAATGGGTGGAGATAAGTGTGATCTTAATAACTGGAGACCTATAACCATGTTAAACGTAGATTACAAAATTATAGCAAAGGTTGTGGCAAACAGATTAAAGTCAATGCTTTCAACATTCGTATCAAAGGAACGTTCTGTGCTGTCCCTGGAAGGTCAATAAATAATTGTAACACATTGTTAAGGGATATAATATACTACTTGAATAATGAGAACAAGCCAGCTGCCCTAATAAACCTAGATTGGTACAAAGCATTCGACAGGATTAATCTGGACTTTCTCTTTGAGATACTGTCCAAACTTGGATTTTCCTTAGATTTTGCAAACTTAATTAAAATGCTTTATAAGGATGCCAAAAGTTGCATATCCACAAATGGCCACATATCCGATACATTTCCTATAAGAAAGTCTGTTCGACAGGGTTGCCCATTATCAATGATTTTATTTGTTATAGCTCAAGAACCATTGTACAGAATGTGAAAGCTAAAGTGAAGGAATTTTCTCCAGACTTTCCAAATGGGTTAAAAACTGTTGTTGTTGGCTTTGCTGATGATAGCACTATTATTGTAAAATAAAAATTAAAGGTATTAAGAAGCTTCACGGGTCATTAGTGAGTATGAAGAAGCAAGTGGAGCGAGACTTAACAAAAAGAAAACATACCTGGTGGGAATTGGATCATGGAAAGATAAAGTTGACTGGCCAGAAACCGGGATAGAAAGGAAAATGGACAGTTTTAAAATCCTAGGTATAATCCATAATAATGATTATGAACAATCTGTACTGTTGAACTGGGAAAACACCAAAGACAATATTTTGAAAATGTTAGGGCCACTTTATAAACGAAGACTAACTTTATTCCAAAAGAGTGTACTAGTGAATGTAACTGTACTATCCAAGGCATGGTATATTTCCCAGGTGTATCCAGTTCCAGCTGATGTTGGTAGATGTATAGAAAAGTGTATTTTCAAATATTTGTGGAATGGGAATTATCAGCCCATCAAAAGGAAAACCATGTACCTCCTAAAGAGTCAAGGAGGATGCGGGATTGTAAATCTAACTGTGAAAGCAAATTGCATGCTTTTTAGCAGCTTTTACAAATGTATTATTAACAAAGCAATAGGATGTGAAATCACTGCCATATTGTAATTAAGCTGAGACTAATCTTACCTTGTTGATTTTAACAGATTTAGGAATCCACAATTTTTAACACTACATATTAGACAAATTAATAAAGATACTTCATTCTGTAATAAAGATAAAGACCTATCCTTTGCTAAATCGAAACATATTTATTGTTACATGATGAGTGGTGAATCAATTCTACCAAATATTGAAGAAACTATCCATTGTTTAACTGGAATGTTGTTTGGGAAAATTTTAATAATAAGTGGATTGATCCAATAAACAGGGAAATATTGTTCAAGTATATACATGAAGTCTTAGCTACAGGATAGGTTATTTATGATGAACATAACTGATAATTATCTGTGTAGTAATTGTGGAGAGGCTGAAACAATTATGCATTTAGTTTATTTTTGTAAATTGAAGAGAACAGTTGTAAACTGGATGAAAAAGATATTGAGCCAGGTTTTGTAAAATAAATACTGTAATGTTTTCTAAAGGTTTTAAAACTAGATTTTTCAAACATACTCAAAAAAAAGATAAAAATACAGCAATGATTTTAATAAGTGAATATATAACTGGAATTTGGTACATTCATAAAGTAATGCCCTTAACAGATGAGTTAAGTATGATTTCGTTCATAAGAAGTAGAATGTGCAAAACAAGATTTTGTATTGTTAAAAGCACTTGGGGAGGTTTGGTAAATTGTAAAGACTTGAAATAAATGTAAAAAAAATCTACTTCCAATATGTCCATTCTTTTTTTGGTAATTAATAATTTCATTTATGTAAATAAATTGTAATGTATATACACTATTTATAAATTGGTAAGAAACTATAATGTATATTTTCTAAATAAAAGTAAAAAAAAAAAAAAAGTAACTACACCGAATACAACATTCACTTTTAACTTAAAAAATACTACCAGTACCAAAATACAGTATGAATATAAATACACTTACTGGCATACACTAAACGGTCAGCAGTCGAAAATTGGTACCGGGACCTTTCCGGGTCCTCTCAGGTCAAAAGGTAAAGCAAATACCTCAAGGGTACACTGCAGGAGTCAGGACCACACAGTTAATTCAATGTTCTCACGGTCAGTCAGCATGAGACCTCCCCCGGAGGATAGATTTCCTTGGAAGCTTACAAGGCAATGACCCCGACCGACCACTCAGCCTAACGTCGAAGTCGCCTCAAGAACCCGATGTCTGATAAACACTTAACGAGTCATTAAGATTGTCCGCCGGCAGATGCTTGTTACGAACTTTAAACTTACTTATTCACTTGTTACAACTGCAGTTCTGGACAATGCGAATTGTAAACACGACAGACTAAACGTAACATTCAATGTAACCACTAATTGTCGTCCCTTTGTGTTATTGTAATATTGCAATCATCAACTACTACTTTTCAGTGAAAAGGATATTGGTTTTTTATTCTAACTTTTTTCTTTTTGTAATCAATAATAATTTGTAAATAATGTAGCTATATAATTTTGTAATAATTTTGATATCATCCTACTTATGTAAATGAAATGTAACATTTTTCTATTTATAAAAGATATAAAAAAACACTACTTTTCATGATGGAGTATCAAATTGAAATTTTTTTCCCAGAAATTTATTAGTAAATTTGACAACGTCTTTATTACAATGCACATTAGAGACACAGTGACTTATTTAATTAAGATCATCAAAGTATGTTGCCGGTAATATGTAAATACAAAGTAATTAGTGACAATATGTTTCTCTAACATGATCCAAGTTACCAATCGGCAGTGACTGACTGCATACAATACACAAGTATGTATAGATCATTCAATATGTGTTCCATAAAACAATTGTCTTTTAGATAAGGCATATTTCAATGTTTTTTTTTTCTTTTTTTGACGCTTTAGGTGCGGTTAGCGTTACATTCACCCTCAAGATCACTCTCCCTTTAAGAGTCCTATTCTCAATGCACATTGTTCGGCGTCAGTGACCTTGGTAGTTGTGACGCCAGATAACTCACAATCAATCGAAAAATAAATAAATAAACAAATAAATAAATAAAAAGAGGGTCGCGCTAGGGCTTCGGAGCAGAGCGGACGTGTCTTGAGCTGATCCCGCTTTCTGGTGCTTTTGTCCTTGCCTTTGTCTAGACTCTACAGAAGATGAATGGAAGAGACACCTTAAATACTTTTGCCCTTTTGGGCAAACTTTAAAGAAAGGATTCGATTGGATTACATTTTTCTGTACACCCGACGTATGACCTTGCCTGTGAAGTAATTTTTATGCATCTAGGTGTGAAAGAAGAAGACCTCTCCGGCTTTCAGCTAATGCTCAACAATAGGGTGATTATAAAATTCGCTGATCATACGCGGTTTGAAATGGTAGTGAAGGAATGTGAGGACAAATCTATTAATATTGGTGAAGGTAAGAATGTAAGAGTTATTAATTTGAGTAGTGATTACACAAATGTTTCCGTAAGATATGCACCGTTTGATATGGATGATGATTTGGTTATCGGTGTCCTAAGTAGGTACGGGAAAGTGCACTCTGTACGACTCAACAGATTTTTCGACGGAAGAGCAAAGGGACTGTTGAAGGGTATCCGAACGGCAAGGATGGAGGTAAGGGAAAGCATTCCTTCATCGGTTGATATATGTAGACACACAGTAACTTTTATTTATCAAGGCCAACCTAAAACTTGCTATAAATGCGGAAGGACGACACATCTAGCTGTTAATTTTACAATGGAAAGCAAATCCAGGTTAAATGTTTTTAACATGGCCGATTTCCCGAATCTTCCTAAAATAAATGATGGTCCAGATGCATCAGAATTGTTGAATGAAGGTGGAAATGAGACCGGTGTTATGTCGAAAGCATCGAATGGTTGTGCTGACGAAGGATCAAAGGACGATCAGGGAGTGACACACCTGAGAAATAGTATTAGGAAATTCACGTTATTTAATTTGAAATTAGTTCTGACAACCTTTCTCAAATAACAAATGCTTTTCATTTTCTGTAAAAGAAAACTATTGAGATGGCTTTGTCTGTCGGTCCGCACTTTTCCTGTCTGCCCTCAGATCTAGAAAACTACTGAGGCTAGAGGGCTGCAAATTTGTATGTTGTTCATCCACCCTCCTATTATCAAACGTACCAAATTACAGCAATCTCACCTTTGTAGTTTTGATCTTATTTAAGGTTAAAGTTAGGTATGATCGTGCATCTGGCAACGATTTAGGACAGGCCACCATCGGGCCGTGGGTAAAGTTTCATGGGACAAGGTTCATACCGAAAGATAGGTCTATTTTCGGTGGCCTTTATTATAAACTATAAAGAAAACTCGATTGCGCCGAAGAATCTAAGCACATTTCTTGTTTTCTTTAAGTGTTTGGTAGAATTACTTCGACCAGTTTCAAAACTTTCGAGGACTTGGTGGATCTTCAAAAGCAACTTATAAGTCATCATAACAACAGCTACGTAGTATTACAAGACCAATGATCCAATTGCCAGGGCGCTGCAAACCCCACTCACTCACTCTAGGGCATGAGATCCCTAGAGCCCTTGAGGGGCTGTTTTTGACACGATCAAAGGTCACCAATGTCAGACTTAATCCCATTAAGAAAAGGTTGACTGATTGATTGATAGACAGACTTGTGGCATCCATGCCAAGAGCTGAGGCAACTAAGGACATTCAGCGCTGAAACGGAAATTGACAGTGACAAGGTTTGAAGGATTAACAGGAAGAAACCCTCAAAGCAGTTGCATTATGAATCAACTGTTACGAGAGGGTGGACAGTAAGATGGAAGAAAGAATATGTATGGAGGTACAGTAAGAGGAACGAAAGGGGTTGCAGCTAGGGGCCGAATGGACGCTGCAAAGAACACTAAATAATGCTTACATTACACCGCATGAGGTGCACTGACGGCACTACCCCCTACAGGGGAAGAAAAGATTGAGCTTCAGCAGAGACCTAAGTGAGGCAAGAAATCGATAAAGGATAAATAACCCTTAATTAAAAAGGCTCTCGTATAAGATGATCATCTTCCCGGAGAAGCTCAGATCGTCATTACTGTTCTTATTTCATTCATACGAGTCGTGTGATCATTAACTGAGACGTAAGGTGAATTTAAAGTACCTCACTTTCAAAGGCCTCTCTCTTTTTTATGTATTTCCTTTTCCTTGAGAGATGTATGTTTTTTTATCGCAATTAATTACTTTGGAAAAATGAAGGATATTAGTATAAAGTATTCTTCATCGCTATACGAAAAAAAACGAAGTCACCACAATTTCGAAGATGTGGTAAAAAGTGTACAATAATAATTAATTGCTTTCCGTAAACAACAAAACTAAAAGACCTTAACTGCTATACATTCTAGCCAATATACTATGTCTTCTAAATTTCGATTCATGTGGATATCATTCTCTCTCTCTCTCTCTCTCTCTCTCTCTCTCTCTCTCTCTCTCTCTCTCTCTCTCTCTCTCTCTCTCACCTAGCTACAAACTGAGCAGGAGTAAAAGATATCTTTCAAAAAAGTCATCGAGAAACGAAAAGATATAATTCTATCGTGTAATAATATTACACATTTTATAAAAGAATCACGTCCTTACTGGAAGGACCAAACAATTGGCTTCTTTATTTGTTTTTTTCTTTTCTCTTTTTTTATTCCTTCTCCTTTTTCTTTTCTTTTTTCTTTTGATTTTTTTTTGTTCTTTCATTTTACCTTATGATGTTTTTTTCTCTCTATTATTTTTTTCTTTTTTTATTGTTAACTCTTGTAAATTACTTAATTTCTTTCTTTTTTAATTTGATTGTTTTTTTACTTATTCTGTTTTCTTTCTTTATTTCTCTTCTTACCTATTATATCCTCTTTTCAAAATGGTTACTAACATGAGGTTTTTCTTGATATCTCAGAAACTACAATTGGAACGTCCTTCGTTTGTTTGTTTGTTAGTTTGTTTGTATGGTGTATCTACGTTCCATGGAACCAGTGGTGATTCAGCAACGGAACCAACGGCTTTACGTGACTTCCGAACTACGTCGAGAGTGAACTTCTCTATCACCTGGAATACACATCTCTGACCTCTCAAAGGAATGGCCGAGAACTGAACTCGCGGTCATCGAGGTGACGCGCCAAGACCAAACCGACCACGCCACTGATGCGTTCCTTCGTGTTAAAAGCGATGCGAAAGGTCTCGCTGATCAATAACAAATGATCGTCGTCTAAAGGGAGCAAAATGACAGAGAGAGAGAGAGAGAGAGAGAGAGAGAGAGAGAGAGAGAGAGAGTAATAATAATAATAATAATAATAATAATAATAATAATAATAATAATAATAATTCTTTATTTCTAATATTTACATTGGGTATTCATAAAATATAAAATTACGATTAGTAAAATCATCTTACAAATAGTTAAAATATTTGTTATTTTAGACATACAAAAGTTTGTTAAGAGTCAACAAATCGACTAAAACTTCAGCAATTAATAAAATTCAGCAATAATAAAAGAATATCATAAAATTAGAGAGTGTTCACTTAAAATATAATAAAAATTATTCTACTCAGATAAAATACATTGTCATAGACCACATAAGTTGTATTAAAAACAAGAATCATGTACAAATATATTTAAAATAACCCAAAGTAAAACAAATAAGCATACCCAGATTATAGAGGAAGATGAGGATATCTTAATTTGTAAATAAAAGCCATCTTATCAATAAGTATTATCTAAAACTAACTCCAATATCTATAAAGTACAGTAGCGCCTTCAAAAGCACTTTTAATATGACAATTAAGAATAACGTTCAGTAAAACTTACACTAATCGGAACCATTTAAAATTAGTTTCTTTCTACATACAGATTTTCTTGCTGTCAGGTAGAAACCCCATTAACAGTATATATTTTTGGAATATTATATATATAGAGTGTTTTTTGTGTTGTTTTGAATACCAGATTACAAACATCTATGGTATATTTGTCTTTTATCTTTAACCATTCTAATTTTTTGAGGTAAGGGGATATGTGGTGATGTTTTTTTACATTACCAACAGCCACTCGGGCGGCAAAGTTTTGAAGTTTTTGAACCCTTTTCATTTGTGTAGAGCCAGTTACTCCCCAAACTCTTAAACAGTAGTTGATTATACTCATAGCCAGCGACTGAACAACTATTTTACGCGTAGAAGAATCAAATGAATCTTTTACTCTATTTAAATAAATCAAAGTACCCATCACTTTCTTATAAATTTCATCTATATGCGTTTCAAACTTCATATATCTGTCAAAATAAAACCCTAGATTTTTTTACAGCTTTCATGAGTTTAATCATATTTCCATTAAAGTCTAGTTGCACATTGTCTCTAATTTCGGATATATATTGTCGGGAACTTATTAAAATGAATTGTGTTTTTTTTTTCTCATTAAGAAGCAAACCATTAGTTAAGAAGTAGTATTTGGCCTTCTTTAGTATGTATTCTGACCTATGAATTAGTTCGTCCATTTCATTAACACTTCCTTTAATGAAGATCTGGGTGTCGTCGGCGTATTGGATGACGAAACAGCCGGATAGTGATTTTACCAGATCATTGACATATATTACAAAGAATATTGGGCCAAGAATAGAGCCCTGGGGTACACCAAACTCTACAATTTTTTGAGAAGACACAATCTGACCTATTGCAACTGACTGGAATCTGTTATGTAAGTAATTCATAAACCAGAGTGGATCTATACTCAGTGATGTACATTTATCAAATAATATATTGTGATTCACGCTGTCGAAGGCTTTTGAGAGGTCAAGTAAAAGGAGTAGTGAAACTTTTTTTATTATCCATGTTATTATAAATCTTATCTGAATATTTTAATAGAGCCGTTTCAGTTGATAATTTTGGTCTGAAGTCGTGTTGACTTTGTGAGATTAGACCATTTGTCTCACGAAAATCAGTTAATTCAATAGCAATTATTTTTCCCAGAACTTTTGACAATATCGGTAGCAAAGATATAGGACGATAATTAAAGACGTCGTCCATATCACCAATCATAAAAACAGGAATTCCGTGGGGATTTTTCCGTAACTCCGGCAATGAATGTGTTAATTATAACTGTAAGGTAAAATGCAATAATGTATTACCCATCCCTAATGAAACGCAAGCTAATCCCGTCAGATCCAAAGGCATTTGTGCTTTTAAGATCTTTTATAATTAAAATGACAGTATTACAATCAACAGGAGTAGGCTTAAAACTATCTCATTCTCTAACTGGAATATTATGTACTGTTTCAGTAGAGATATTACATTTCCTAATTTCCTCTTGGATTTCTTCGAAAGTTTTTTCCCGACCTCAGCGAAAAAATCCTTGAAATTTTCAGCCTTAGAGTGTACATCAGTTACTTCTGGCAATGGCATAGAGCTCCTATCTGTTTGTTGTCCATTAAATAGCATATTTTTTGTCATTTTCCAAGTAGCAGAAACATTGCCTTTAGGTTTCAGATATTCGCTTTTGTAATACTGCTTACGGCTTCCAGCTAACTTTGAATTGACTCTCTTCTTCAGGTCTTCATGTTTTCTCTCAGAGAGATGTTAAAAGTTTGATTTTTTTTAACTCACTTTTCAGTCTGTCTCTTTCTTTCACGTCCCTCTTAATTTCATCTGTTATCCAGGGCGCCCTCAGGGGGACGAACGATTTCTTTCGTTACAACCGCAGCACAAATGTTCAGGCACGATGTAAAGACGTCGTTTAAAATTCCAACTTGGCTGTTTTCATTGTCAGAATTTAAAATTCCATTTAATATATTTACGTTATTCGTGAGAAGAACACAAAGAAAGTCTGGAGAATAATTTTGCAAACACCTAAAAGTTTTTAAAATAGGTTTCTTTTTTGGCTTACGAATATTCAAATGAGTTAAGATTGTCTCGTGATCTGCCACCAAGCTTGGTATAATATCAATATTTGTTATCATATGTTTAGCATTTGTTATTACGAGATCAATTAAAGACGCTGATGTAAGAGTAATTCTAGTAGGTTTGTTTACTATCTGATTGCAATTTAGTTTGTTAATTAGTTTATACATTTTATTCTCGGTCTTTAGCAGATCACCATTAAAATCCCCATAAATAAATATATGCTTATTTCGTAAAATAATTTTTTTCAAAATATCGGAGATATAATCAAAAGAGGTTGCCGGTGCTTTGGGATGGCGATATAGCTACGCATCCTACAATAACAGAAGGAAAACTTGCGATATGGGTAAGCTATTTGATATTCCGTTTCACCCAGAATAGGTGTTGACGGGGCAAAGTCTACTAGCAAATAACCGTACCGGTTACGCGATAGAGCCTTTTCATATATATCCGAAAATAAAATGCTGACGCTTTTTGACGACCGAATAATTGTCGACCTAAAATTTCAATTTGACTAAAATCACGACTTTTCCATTAGAATGTAATGTGAATAATTCAGGCTTATACTTCTACTAAACTTTCCAGAATGAAACATATTCTGTGTTATGAATATAACTGGAATAGATGAATGACGTCCTGCTGTGATGGCGTTAGTGACAAATTTATTACCACTCGCTTCTAAGAAACAATCATCGATTATAAATAAGAAGCCTTTTTTACCCTCCATCCCCTTTTCAGTGTAATCAAAGGGATTTAAAATTTCTTTGGAGACTTTAAATTTGGATCCTATAGAGGGATGCATTTCGAGGGGATGTTCAGATACCCCACAACATGAAATATAATGGAAACATGCGCTTCTATAAAAGTTCAATGATCTTTTGACATAGGACTGACTTGCCGCTGTTACTAAACCCCGTTATATAATGCGGGCGGCATTGGCAAAATGATTTAAAATCAGCTCGGGGAAGGGACCTGTTGCCATGATGTCAGCACGCTCAATACTAAGGGCATGTATTCTATTCATCTGTCTTATATAGACGTCAATTACAGTGAATAAAAGTTGATGGCAATAACATTTGTTTAATTTTTATAGTGAACTATATAGTATATAGGACACTCATACAAGGTTTTACATGATATATGCGCAAAATAACTATATATATAATAAAATATTTACAATACAAAGATGTAATGAAATATGTACAATACAAAATAACTATATATATATATATATATGTGTGTGTGTGTGTAGATAAAATAAAACTAAGTATACTACAAAACAAAAACACAAAATTGGCCACTAAGTCAAGGTGAAACGGCCTCGTTTCACAGTAGGATTGGATGAATCCATTTCCTGACAAGGTAAAAGAGATGCCAATGACAATGAAGAGAGAGTTGATTTTACATCCCCTACTTTCCTGTGCTCTCTTCGCCGTTTTGAACAGCCTTTCACTCGAGGGAAATGATGTGAAGATGGTGTTAGTTTGCCTCCTCCACGACACCCTCCACCCTCTCCTCCGCCCTAATGTTCTGGATGGCCATACCGCCAAAAATAAAAAAACGATTTATACCGTATCACATAATATCTCTTATCCTCTAAAGGACATAAAGACACCTTTCGCTGGCTCGTATGACACATTGTACCTCCTACTCTTTCCAAACTGTACACACGAGTATAAGTGATCTCATTCTTCTCGATCACTTCTCGATACTGTTCATGTAGAATGGTCTTCTGCCGACATCTTTGTATACCTTTCAAGGTGTTACTACGGCTATTTTCAGTTGGATATTAATAAGCCTAAGGTTTGACACAGATGAATTCTCTCATGACTTCAGCCCCGGTTTCAACCTTGACTAATCTGAGTTCCCCCTTACGTGATTCATCATACAATTCGTTAGTTTTCGGGAAATGACTCAAGTCCATATAGGGTTTGAGAACCTCCTTCAATTCATGATTGAGGTTATCAGTCACAAGGGAGAAGATCAAGCTGTCAGTGTCTTTCATCGTAGTGATTTTGAAGAACGTCATAATAGAAGCCATACATCATGTCCTTCGCCATATCTGGTATACTGAAACCGATGTAAATCGGGGATTCAGCTATAACAGACTCTTTGCAATGGTTCACAATGTACCTTCCATTACCGAGTTTTTTCAAAGACTTGTACGCTTGTTTGGACACGTTACTTAGGAGAGAGGGTTCATCGGTGGTGACAACTGTTCTAGTGGAATAATTTAATGAATTCTTAATTGTTACACCGAAAAGACCATTCATTATTATTTTGATAGTGTTTCTCTTGTCCAGAACAGACTCTTCAGCTCGCCTCTCGGCATTCTCCAGGATATATTCCCTCAAATAAAAATCCTGTTTGAATTTGTACAATTTCCTTATTACATCAGCTTCTAGACCGAGTCTTATCAGTGTTTAATAAGGGAAGTCAGATCAAGTGATTACACATCAGTAGATGCATACCCGTCAATTTAACAATTTTCTTGGGCAGCTTCACATTGAACTTATTCAGCAGGTTTTTACTATAGGAAGATAGATCCTGGTGAGTTACATTCATGTGATGAATGGCGAAAGGGAGAAAGATCCTGGTGGGTTACATTCATGCGATGAATGGTGAGAGGGAGGTCGTCTGTCCGTAGAGCAACATCCCTACTAACTCGTTTGGTATCGAGAAGGAGGAAATAACCGTATTGATCCTGTGAATCAATGGCGGTAATTTGAGTAGCGACAACCCGTTCAAATTTAGCAGGGGGAAGTTCAGTTATTTCACCCAAAGGCATTTTGTATTTGCTCATAACCGTGGGATACAAGCTGGTAAAATCAACGTACAATATAATCGATTGAGGATCAACAAACTTAAAACTGGGATTTAACTCTGGATTATTGGCTACAGACCATCTTCGAACTTAACTACAAAAACCACCCCGGATATTTTTACAGATAAATTGATAAAGTTCACCATTAGAAATGAGGGGGAGACGAATTTTAGAAGAATGAAGGAAAGCGTCAAGTGAGAGAAAGGCAGAAGTCGGATAATGGGCGTGGTCTAGTCCGAACTGAGCAAACGCTGTATTCCTCCAGGCTAAACAGACGTCAGCTAATAATCCCACGTCCATTGACAAATACAAAACGGTGTAATCTAAAAGATTGGCACAATTTGCAGTGTACCAATCCTTGACCGCGTGTGCGTATCCCTCGCTGGATAGGGTTTCCCCCGTAAGCTCTGAATTGAAACACTCCTTGGAAGGGATGCCAGGCTTTCGCAGGACATTGAAACCATAACATAATCGTGAGGGTAGTACTGTTTCCCTGTATCCGAAACTAAATCGAGGCAATCCTTGGAGTACTTAGATAACAACCGATGAGTGATTTCAAGGGAACCTTTCTGTTTTATATGACTCTATGCGAGACTGGAAAGGGTACCTCTAATCATGTTGTTGCTATCCACCAATCTAAGATTGCCTGATCTAGCCGAGTAAAATTGACTACCCTCACGTTTTAGAATTTCAAAGTCATACTTGGCCCCCGCCTCTTTCAATACTAGCGCAATGTCATAGGACAAATTATGTACTAACACTGTTAAAGTCGTCTCCTTAAACTTCATATTAAAATTGCATTGACAACACAGTGCACACACAAAGTTGTCTCATGCCACACAATGTGTGTGATGTCACACTTTTGTAACCCTGGCATTGAATTCGACGTTACATCCCCCGCAATGGGTGCTCTCTTCAAACTTACGGTTGGATTTAGGGGTCATATGCAATTGATACCTTGGCATTCGCTCACGCAATAGTGTCCATTCCCAGCTCATGTTCTGCAAAGAATCATCGATACATTTTTCTCCATAACCTAGTCTATGCACACAGTATTCGCCCGCTCTACCGTCAACGATCACATAGCAGTAAGTGTAAGCTTTCTGCTTTGCTACAATTCTTGGATTGTTTTCAGCATTCGGTTGAGTATTATACATCTCGAAATCAAGGAAAGCAATGTGCGAGATTTTGTGCAGTTTTAACCTTGGTAAACAGTTTAAATTGGCCGGGATCCGGGTATTCAACAGTGGTTCGAACAGTACATGCCTGAGTGTGAGCATCGCGGATGGTGGGGCTATTGAACAATGCCAAACAATTGTAACACATACCACCCGCATGCTCACCCCTCCCCTGCTTGAACCTGTGTCGAAACACCTTCACAAATGCCAACATATCTTTAATCAATGTGACGTCAGTGATTAACAACAAGGTGACCAGATGAGGGCTTTGGGGGTTACCACCTTTCCTTGCCAGATGTACTGCCCAATGTTTTATCTGCCGTTTCCCCCATGACTAATTAAGACAATTTATAAACATAAATGTTGAGGTTCCCCTTTTCTAATGTTTTGAAAGTCATGGGTCAACGGCACATCTGGCAAGTGTTTGATATTTAATTGCCCCTCCTCATCCTAGTCGTGAAATCCCGAGAGAGGTTGTCAATATGTGTGATAAGGTTATCCCGGAGTACAAAGTATGCTTCTAACTCTGTAATAACAGAGTTGTACCCAGATTGAATATTGACAACCTGAAATCTGCCACAAACGAAAAAAAAAACTCACGTCACGTGATATGAAGTTCAACCTACCCAGCGAGGTAATACACCAACCCGAACCTTCACTATAATTGAGTCTCTTTTCGAGATTATTAGCTACATACTCGATAGCCTCCTCCAAGGAGACATAGATCGAATCAATCGCAGTTAGCGATAATAATGCATAAGTAGAGAAGAAGAGCCGATTGAATTCATCTTTCGAGGAACGTGCCAACCACATCATCACGTAATTGGGCTATGCTACCACAGCGAAATAATGAATGGTGTTGACCACATTGTCACCCTCTGTTCTTTCCCTAGTTAGTGGAGATCCCTGTCTGGCTCTCCCAAGTCCCAACACGAGATTGTTCACTACTCCCATCGAATCATCGAATAGGAAGTCATCGACAAAAGAATCTGTAAAGAGTATGTTAAATAAACAATGGAGCAAGTGTGTTTATAAAGGATGCAAAAGAATGATAATATCAATAATAATACTAATAATAATAACAACAATAATAATAGTAATAATATGTACCTTGATCGGTGGATGATCCGTTGCGCATGGAGGTTTCACAAGGGGGATGGGTGCTTTCTACGACATGGCAATCTGCGAAAAAAAACACGTTTTCATGAATATTGAGAGTGAGGACATAAACACGGGTTTTTTTAGATGTGTATATATTAACCCAATAAACCCTATTATACACACAGTCTACGTTCAACATGTGTAGTGATCATCATATAAGTGAATAGCAGTGCATGTATGGGTACATTTCCCGAAAATCGAGCGTGTAAATTTACCAACAGGTTAGCCACCCCAATATCATTATCAAAAGAAGTGGAGTATGAAGTGTGTGGTGGGAGTCCCTCTCCCGAAAATATACTACGCCGTTTAATCTGGTGACAACGATTTTACCATTCAATTACGATTGCCCGAAACACTCATTCTCAACTGATGTTTAAGATCATTTCATTACCACAATATTAATCAAAATACGGAGGGCTCCCAAGCAAGTAGTCTCGGCACAAATCACTCCAACATCAATCACTCTGAATCGCTCATATTCTCAGTCCAAGATTAATGCTCAGCCTAACATCACCATCATATATTTTGGTTCAGATACACGATAATTCAGTGTTTAATCAACTGGATTGCCTTATCTTCTAAATAAATACTTTAATTAACTAGAGTGAATAAATGCAAAATATGCACTCAATGTTAACTGATTTATGAATATTTAATCACAGAAGAAGGTGCCATGGACGAATCATTATGGGAAAAGATGATTTGTGTGAGAGGGTGTTATGTGAGTTGCCCGTACGTTTACAGGAATCATACAAGTATAAGCACCGTATCACCGTATCACCATACAATATAGAGTATTGCAAACGGTTGCTGGGATAGGGGGGAGAGTCTTCATGGGATGAGGGGGATAGGAGAAGGGTAAGGACCCCCTGCACTTATCCTAAGAGAAGGGGGGGGGGAGAGAGAGAGAGAGAGAGAGAGATCAAAAATACACATCCTGCCTCTGTAATGAAATACTACTACATTTGTGGGATTTTTAAAGAAAAAAAACTACTACTAGATACAATCCAAAATACTAGATATAGTAGGAAAATACAAGGAGTGGTAACACTGTTTCATTGCTTGGTACAAGGCTAAGAAGCTTCTTTTACTTCCATTTATTCATTTATTTATTTTTGTATTCAAAAACGGAATCTCCAAATAAAATTCAAATAGTCTATATATATATATATATATATATATATATATATATATATATATATATATATATATATATATATATATATATGTATATATGTGTGTGTGTGTGTGTGTGGTGGTGTGTGGCAGGGGGGTCACATCCCCACTGACTGAGTAACCTTTCTGTGGATCGGTGTTTTGTACAATCTTTTTTTACAATTACTTTTTTTTTCTTTGGGCCGGTGGGGGATGAATCCCCCCCCCCCCCACCATCCGTCCCTGAGCACAATCTACCTTTCCTGGACTCTCAATGAATAGAAGATATTAAACCACTTTCTCATAGTTAACTGATGTCTAAAACAGAATTTTAAGCACAACCTTTACATTTTAGTTACAACTTCAGGACGAATTTACGGCTATGGAACATAATCAGATATTGAGAGAGAGAGAGAAAAAAAAAAAAAAATTCAGTGTTATGTCTTTATATTCTCTAAACGAAAATCCTTTTACCCACAGAGAGGGAGAGAGAGAGAGCTAATTTTAATTTTTACTCAAATAACCCAAAATACAGTTTTCTGTAGAAAATTATTTTAACTTGAATAGAAAACGTAAATGGTAAACTATTGTAATCTCGGTACCTCGCTTGCAAATTTCATACATAAAAATCACTATAAAGATAAAGATATTTATATTATTATATAACTGAAAGCGTTGCTAGTAATGCAAAGAAGATTTCTGCTCTTTATTAATATTAAGTAATGGGTAGTAATTGCTAGGAATACCAAATATAAGATATTTTTATCATATAATGTTTTCTGAAGATCGTACGCTATAGACATTCTATCGAGTGCTTTGACCACGTATAAATCCTGCACCCGATATATATGATACATATATAAAAGGAAGTAATATATATCTATATATATATATATATATATATATATATATATATATGTATATTTTAAATCTTAATAAGGGGACGCTTTGAAGAACATAA
>NC_087220.1:56639029-56668118 GCF_015104395.2 Macrobrachium nipponense
TATATAGTATATATATATATATATATATACGTCTATATACATAAATATATATATATTATTTATATACATATGACATACACGACACACACAGACACATATATACTATATATATATATATATAATATATATATATATATATATTATATATATAATATATAGATAATATATATATATTATATATATATATATATATATATATAGATATATATCTATATTATATATATATATATTTAAATACATATATATGTGTGTGTGTGTGTCTGTGTGTGTGTGTATGCATAGATATAGATATGTGATATATCATTGAACAGAAGGGAAACGTGAACTACACCAGAGATAGACAAGGTATTATCTACAGTGTTGAGAGAGGGTGTCGATCTACCCACGGATAAGTAAATGATGAATATGAGCGCCCAGGAAAGTGAAAAAAAAATTCTTTGGGGGTTGCAGGGGTGGGGTGGGATGGGGGTGGGTGCACATTGACAACCGCGACGAACCTGAGTAGGTTTAACGAATGATTAAGCCATTTCTCGAATAAATAATTGAATGAATAAATAAATAATTAAATAAATAAATAAGTCGGGTGTCTAAGCAACGCTCAACTCTCTCTCTCTCTCTCTCTCTCTCTCTCTCTCTCTCTCTCTCTCTCTCTCTCCTTCTTCTACTTCTTCTTCTTCTTCTGTGAAACCCAACGAAAGTGGATTCGTATCCCAGGGTCCCAATCCTTCACGTCTTCAGTCAATGATTATAGTAACCCGGAGAGATCCTGTGAAGCCCCCGAGCGGGGATCGAAATCAGAAGCATCCTCTCCTCATCTTCCCCTCCTCCTTCCAGTCTCCACCGAATCCCAGAGGGCATCTTCAACAACTAACCATCAGAACAGCGAGGGCAAAGTTTATATTGCATCACAATGACTCTACTGAATCTTATTGTTTACTTATCAAGTTGTATGGCTCTGGTCCAACTAGTTGGATCAGTGATATCTACCAATTGTTATAAATTTGGAATCCAGTTCGCTGGATTGTGTCCACTAATAGAATCTGGAATGACTGGAACAAGGACTCCAGACGACAGGAGGGGCGCCATCAAGATCAACGTAATGGAAGTAGAAGGACGTGAGGAGGTTGTAGACAAGGCGTTGAATCAGTTGAAAAATGATCTGGACGAAACTTCAGGAAGGAACCAAGAACTCCTGAAGGAAAACATGAAATTGCTGGAGAAGGAGGGAGCTCTTAGGCAACGCATCGATGAACTCCAGAAAGTGTTGATTCGGCAAGAGGTCGACCACCGCCATCAGCTCGCCGTCCTGAGAGAAGAAGCCGACAGGGCGGCTGAAGACCAGGCGGCGAAAATGAAAGATTTGCAGGAGGAATATGACAATGTGAATGGCGCCTTGGGTTGGATGGTGATTGAAATCGATATGCTGAAAGCCGACATCGCTCGGAAAGCCGTCAAACTGGCCACCGGCGAGAAGGAACTGTTGGCTCTGCAGGAGAGAGCGAATGGCGCGGAAGCGGAGAACTCGAGGTTAAGGGAGATCATCGCAGACGACGAAAGACGGCTCCTCCAAGTTCCACAGGAGGAGGATATTGCCGCTCTCAAATTCGACGTGGCACTGAAGGAAAGAGAAATCGCGGAGGTTAGAAGAGCTCTCGACGAAGAAAGCCGAAGGAACATAATCCTGCAGTCTCAAATAGAAACACTGAAATCCCGCGTTTCTAAACAAGAAGAAAATGGTGATGAAAACGCCGAGACGAAGCAGGAGACGAAAGAGGGACTCAAAACAAGAGAAGAGAGAGCAGAAGACGACGACGTTAGGAAAGCAATAGGAGTGTTAACAGAGGGACAAGCAGCGCTACAGAGACGGATGAACGAAGAACTGGAGAAGAGAGAGAAGATGGAACAACTGCTCGAGAGTCTTCTGAATAAAGTGGAAGAAAAGCCAGGGCGGACAACTGAGGCCAAACGGCAAGAATGCTCGGAAGAAGAAGAAGACGAGGACAGGGAGGAGGTTGTTAGTGAATCGTTGTACGCTTATTATAGTGATTCGGCCTACTGTCTGCTGGCCACGGAAGAATTCGCCAGGTTAGAAGAAGGCAGGACGGAGGAAGAAGCCGAAGACGAAGCTAGTATGTCTAGAAGGACGAGGAAGGGGAAGAAAAGGAAGAGACCCCTGGCCTGTAGATTCAGAGCCAAACGTTGGAAGCTACAAGAAAGGAGCTCGGTGTTAGAATCCACCGCCCAGATAGGAGAAGGGAAAAAGGCACAAAATAAAAAGAAGAAGAACAGGACGACGACGACGAAGCGCCATCTAAACTACTACGAGGACATGCCCGAGACTCAGGCGCTGCGCAAGGAGCTGGACAGGCAAGACCAGGAGCAGCTGTACCTGAAGGACCAACTCAGCAACCGAAAAGTCAGATACCAACGTCTCCGAGATGAACTGGGCGCCAAAAAACTAGAGAACATGGTACTAGAGGATAAAGTTGCTGAGATGAAAGAAAACGTTCGAATAGTCAATGCAGCGGCGGAGGATCTTGAGAAGCAGCTGAACAGGGCGAACTGCATCGTTACCCAACAGGACGAGGAAATTGACGTCTTGAAACGTAAACTTCAAGAGATGAATTTAATCAATAAAAAGAAATCGAAAATATGTGACGAGAAGGGAGACGAGTTCTTCCAGTGCGCGAGACAGAAGGCAAAGCTGGAAGAGCAGGTCGAGGAACTACAGAGGGAAAACGAGAAGATGCGGAGGGAAGGAGACTCGAGGATGTGTGAACTAGAGCAGAAGAAGCGCCAGCTACACCTCTTGGAAGAAGAGCTGAAGGCGAAGGATGAAGAACTCAAGAGGGAAATCGAAAAAAACCCTGAGAACTTGGGGCTGGTGGATGCCCTGGAGGGTCGCCTGCAACGCATCATTCGTCAAAAGGACGAATTGGCCCACCAAGAGGAACAACTATTTTTGATGTGTCGTCATCAAAGGATGTTGATAGAAAGATACAAGCATGTGATAGATCTGCTGTTGGCTTGGCGAGAGAAAGTCAGGAGGAAATTAGAAGATTTTCAATCTCGTACTCGCCAACCTTCATTAGCGGGGGAGGACAGGCACAAGGAGAATGAAGGAAACAGGACATGGAAGGAATCAGAGTCCAGGATCGTGTGGGAAGACCTGGAGAGGGATGAGCAAATAAAAGTTGAGGGAGCGAGGGGAAAGGCATCCAGAGGGATACCAGAAGGCATCCAGAAGGATACCAGAAGGCATCCAGAGGGATACCAGAAGACATACAGAGGGATACCAGAGGCATACCAGAAGATAATTCTGTGGGAATAATCTAGATGACCGGCTCTGCAGAAAGAAGGAACCCACTTCCTGCGAGTACACTGCTAATGTTCCTTGATGAAGACTCTTCTACTAGAAGCTCTCTGTCAAAGCGGACAAATAGTCGGATATCTAGACCTATTCTTACAGATGTCTTCCCTCTGGTCATTCTGTGGGAATAATCTAGAAGACCGGCTCCGCAGAAAAAAGGATCTCTTCCTTTGAGTATGCTATGTCCCTTGATGAAGACTCTTGTAATAGAAGATCTCTGTCAAAGCGGACAAATAGTCGGATATCTAGACCTATTCTTACAGATGTCTTCCCTCTGGTCATTCTGTGGGAATAATCTAGAAGACCGGCTCCGCAGAAAAAAGGATCTCTTCCTTTGAGTATGCTATGTCCCTTGACGAAGACTCTGTAATAGAAGGGATCTCTGTCAAAGCGGACAAATAGTCGGATATCTAGACCTATTCTTACAGATGTCTTCCCTCTGGTCATTCTGTGGGAATAATCTAGAAGACCGGCTCCGCAGAAAAAAGGATCTCTTCCTTTGAGTATGCTATGTCCCTTGATGAAGACTCTTGTAATAGAAGATCTCTTTGTCAAAGTGGAACAAATAGGGTCGGATATCTAGACCTATTCTTACAGATGTCTTCCTCTGGTACATTCTGTGGGAATAATCTAGAAAGACCGGCTCCGCAGAAAAAAAAGGATCTTCCTTTCCTTTGAGTATGCTATGTCCCTTGATGAAGACTCTTGTAATAGAAGATCTCTGTCAAAGCGGACAAATAGTCGGATATCTAGACCTATTCTACAGATTTCCCTCTTGTCATTCTGTGGGAATAATCTAAAGACGCGGTCCGCATTAAAAAGGATCTGTTCCTTTGAGTCTATGTCTTGATGAAGACCGTAACTAGAAGATCCTCGTCAGCACAAATTAGTCGGGTATCTAACCTTATTCCTTTACAATGTCTTCCCTCTGGTCATTCTGTGGGAATAATCTGAAGACCGGCTCCGCAGAAAAGGATCTCTTCTTTGTATGCCTATGTCCCTTGATGAAGACTCCTGTAATAGATCTCTGTCAAAGCGGACAAATATAGTCGGATATCTAGACCTATTCTTACAGATGTCTTCCTCTGGTCATTCTGTGGGAATAATCTAGATGACCGGCTCTGCAGAAAGAAGGAACTCTTACTTCGAGTATGCTATGTCCCTTGATGAAGACTCTTCTACTCGAAGCCCTCTGTCAAAGCGGACAAATTGTCGGATATCTAGACCTATTCTTGCAGATGTCTTCCTTCTGGTCATTCGTGGAATAATCTAGAAGGACCGCTCCGCAGAAAAAAAGGATCTCTTCCTTCGAGTATGCTATGTCCTTTGATGAAGACTCTGTAATAGAAGATCTCTGTCAAAGCGGACAAATAGTCGGATATCTAGACCTATTCTTTCAGATGTCGTCCTCTGGTCATTCTGTGGGAATAATCTAGAAGACCGGCTCCACAGAAAAAAGGATCTCTTTCCTTCGAGTATGCTGTCCCTTGATGAGGTCTTCTTTAATTAAGAAATCTCTGTCAAGCGGGGCAAATAGTCGGTATCTAACTATTCTTACAGATGTCTTCCCATCTGGTCATTCTGTGAATAATCTAGAAGACCGGCTCCGCAGAAAAAGGATCTTCCTTCCGATATTGCTATGTCCCTTGATGAAGACCTCTTCTAAATATAAGATCTCTGTCAAAGCGGACAAATATCGGATATTCAGACCTATTTCTTACAGATCTTCCCTCTGGTCATTCTGTGGGAATAATCTAGAAGACCGGCTCCCGCAGAAAAAAGGATCTCTTCCTTCGAGTATGCTATGTCATTTGATGAAGACTCTTCTAACTAGAAGCTCTCTGTCAAAGCGGCAATAGTCGGATATCTAGACCTATCTTGCAGATGTCTTCCTTCTGGCATTCTGTGGGAATAATCTAGAACACCGGCTCTGCAGGAAAGAAAGGAACTCTTCCCTTCGAGTTATGGCTATGTTTTCCCTTGAGAAGACTCTTCTTAATAAATATCTCTGTTAAAGCGACAAATTTGCGGATTCTAGCCTATTTCTTGCAAATGTCTTCCTTCTTGATCATTCCGTGGGAATAATTTGAAATCGGCCTCTGCAGAAAGAAGGAACTCTTCTTCGAGTATGCTATGTCCCTTGATGAAGACTCTTCTACTAGAAGCTCTCTGTCAAGCGGGACAAATAGTCAGGATATCTAGACCTATTCTTACAGATGTCTTCCCTTCTGGTCATTCTGTGGGAATAATCTAGAACACCTGGCTCTGCAGAAAGAAGAACTCTTCCTTTCCGAGTATGCTATGTTCCTTGATGAAGACTCTTCTAATAGAATATCTTCTGTTAAACGGGACAATTGGTCGGATATCTAACCCTATTCTTGCAGGGATGTCTTCCTTCTGATCATTCTGTGGGAATAATCTTAGAATACCGGCCTCTTCAGAAAGAGGAACCTCTTACTTTCGAGGTTATGCTATGTCCCTTGATGAAGCTCTTCACTAGAAGATCTCTGTCAGCGGTTAACAAATAGTCAGATATCTAACTATTCCTTAACAGGATTGTCTCCCTGGCTCTGTCATCTGTTGGAATGAATCTTTAAGACATCTTGTCTTTCAAAAGAGAACCTCTTCCTTTGCGTATAAGCTATGTCCCCTTGATGTAGACTCTTCGTCTAATAGAAGATCTCTGTCAAAGCGGACAAATAGTCGGATATCTAGACCTTTATTCTTGCAGATGTCTTCCTTCTGGTCATTCTGTGGGAATAATCTAGAACACCGGCTCTACAGAAAGAAGGATCTCCTCCTTCGAGTATGCTATGTCCCTTGATGAAGACTCTTCTAATAGAAGATCTCTGTCAAAGCGGACAAATAGTCGGATATCTAGACCTATTCTTGCAGATGTCTTCCTTCTGGTCATTCTGTGGGAATAATCTAGAAGACCAGCTCTGCAGAAAGAAGGATCTCTTCATTCGAGTATGCTATGTCCCTTGATGAAGACTCTTCTAATAGAAGATCTCTGTCAAAGCGGGCAAATAGTCGGATATCTAGACCTATTCTTACAGATGTCTTCCTTCTGGTCATCTGTGGGAATAATCTAGAAGACCAGCTCTGCAGAAAGAAGGAACTCTTCCTTCGAGTATGCTATGTCCCTTGATGAAGACTCTTCTAATAGAAGATCTCTGTCAAAGCGGGCAAATAGTCGGATATCTAGACCTATTCTTGCAGATGTCCTTCCTCGGTCATTCTGTGGGAATAATCTAGAAGACCGGCTCTGCAGAAAGAAGGAACTCTTCCTTCGAGTATGCTATGTCCCTTGATGAAGACTCTTCTAATAGAATATCTCTGTCAAAGCGGACAAATTGTCGAATATCTAGACCGATTCTTGCAGATGTCTTCCTTCTGATCATTCTGTGGGAATAATCTAGAAGACCAGCTCTGCAGAAAGAAGGAACTCTTCCTTTGAGTATGCTATGTCCTTGATGAATGACTCTTCTAATAGAAGATCTCTGTCAAGCGGGCAATAGTCGGATATATTGACCTATTCTTGCAGATGTCTTCCTTCTGGTCATTCTGTGGGAATAATCTAGAACACCGGCTCTGCAGAAAGAAGGAACTCTTCCTTCGAGTATGCTATGTCCCTTGATGAAGACTCTTCTAATAGAAGATCTCTGTCAAAGTGGACAAATAGTCGGATATCTAGACCTATTCTTGCAGATGTCTTCCTTCTGGTCATTCTGTGGGAATAATCTAGAAGACCGGCTCTGCAGAAAGAAGGAACTCTTTCTTCGAGTATGCTATGTCCCTTGATGAGGACTCTTCTAATAGAAGATCTCTGTCAAAGCGTACAAATAGTTGGATATCTAGACCTATTCTTCCCAGATGTCTCTGGTCATTGGTGGGAATAATCTAGAAGACCGGCTCTGCAGAAAGAAGGAACTCTTCCTTTGAGTATGCTATGTCCCTTGATGAAGACTCTTCTAATAGAAGATCTCTGTCAAAGCAGACAAATAGTCGAATGTCTAGACCTATTCTTGCAGATGTCTTCCTTCTGGTCATTCTGTGGGAATAATCTAGAAGACCGGCTCTGCAGAAAGAAGGAACTCTTATTCCGAGTATGCTATGTCCCTGGATGAAGACTCTTCTAATAGAAGATCTCTGTCAAAGTGGGCAAATAGTCGGATATCTAGACCTATTCTAGCAGATGTCTTCCTTTTGGTCATTCTGTGGGAATAATTTAGAACACCGGCTCTACAGAAAGAAGGAACTCTACCTTCGAGTATGCTATGTCCTTTGATGAAGACTCTTCTAATAGAATATCTTTGCCAAAGCGGGCAAATGGTCGGATATCTAGAGCTATTCTTGCAGATGTCTTCCTACTGGTCTCTCTGTAGTAATAATCTAGAAGACTGGCTCTGCAGAAAGAAGGAACTCTTCCTTCGAGTATGCTATGTCCCTTGATGAAGACTCTTCTAATAGAAGACCTCTGTCAAAGCGGGCAAATAGTCGGATATCTAGACCTATTCTTACAGATGTCTTCCTTTTGGTCATTCTGTGGGAATAATCTAGAAGACTGGCTCTGCAGAAAGAAAGAACTCTTCCTTTGAGTATGCTATGTCCCTTGATGAAGACTCTTCTAATAGAAGATCTCTGTCAAAGCGGACAAATAGTCGGATATCTAGACCTATTCTTGCTGATGTCTTCCTTCTGGTCATTCTGTGGGAATTATCTAGAAGACCGGCTCTGCAGAAAGAAGGAACTCTTTCTTCGAGTATGCTCTGTCCTTTGATGAAGACTCTTCTAATAGGACATCTCTGTCAAAGCAGACAAATAGTTGGATATCTAGACCTATTCTTGCTGATGTCTTCCCTCTGGTCATTCTGTGGGAATAATCTAGAAGACCGGCTCTGCAGAAAGAAGGAACTCTTCCTTCGAGTATGCTATGTCCCTTGATGAAGACTCTTCTAATTGAAGACCTCTGTCAAAGCGGGCAAATAGTCGGATATCTAGACCTATTCTTGCAGATGTCTTCCTTCTGGTCATTCTGTGGGAATAATCTAGAAGACCGGCTCTGCAAAAAGAAGGAACTCTTCCTTCGAGTATGCTATGTCCCTTGATGAAGACTCTTCTAATAGATGATCTCTGTCAAAGCGGGCAAATAGTCAGATATCTAGACCTATTTTTACAGATGTCATACTTCTGGTCATTCTGTGGGAATAATCTAGAAGACCGGCTCTGCAGAAAGAAGGAACTCTTCCTTCGAGTATGCTATGTCCCTTGATGAGGACTCTTCTAATAGAAGATCTCTGTCAAAGCGGGCAAATAGTCGGATACATTGACCTATTCTTGCAGATGTCTTCCTTCTGGTCATCCTGTGGGAATAATCTAGAACACCGGCTCTGCAGAAAGAAGGAACTCTTCCTTCGAGTATGCTATGTCCTTTGATAAAGACTCTTCTAATAGAATATCTTTGCCAAAGCGGGCAAATGGTCGGATATCTAGACCTATTCTAGCAGATGTCTTCCCTCTGGTCATTCTGTGGGAATAATCTAGAAGACCGGCTCTGCAGAAAGAAGGAACTCTTATTCCGAGTATGCTATGTCCCTTGATGAAGACTCTTCTAATAGAAGATCTCTGTCAAAGTGGGCAAATAGTCGGATATCTAGATCTATTCTAGCAGATGTCTTCCTTTTGGTCATTCTGTGGGAATAATTTAGAACACCGGCTCTACAGAAAAAAGGAACTCTACCTTCGAGTATGCTATGTCCTTTGATAAAGACTCTTCTAATAGAATATCTTTGCCAAAGCGGGAAAATGGTCGGATATCTAGAGCTATTCTTGCAGATGTCTTCCTACTGGTCTCTCTGTAGTAATAATCTAGAAGACTGGCTCTGCAGAAAGAAGGAACTCTTCCTTCGAGTATGCTATGTCCCTTGATGAAGACTCTTCTAATAGAAGACCTCTGTCATCCTTCGAGTATGCTATGTCCCTTGATGAAGACTCTTCTAATAGAAGATCTCTGTCAAAGCAGACAAATAGTTGGATATCTAGACCTATTCTTGCTGATGTCTTCCCTCTGGTCATTCTGTGGGAATAATCTAGAACACCGGCTCTGCAGAAAGAAGGAACTCTTCCTTCGAGTATGCTATCTCCTTTGATGAAGACTCTTCTAATAGAATATCTTTGCCAAAGCGGGGCAATGGTCGGATATCTAGAGCTATTCTTGCAGATGCTTTCCTAACTGGTCTCTCTGTAGTAATAATCTAGAAGACTGGCTCTGCAGAAAGAAGGAACTCTTCCTTCGAGTATGCTATGTCCCTTGATGAAGACTCTTCTAATAGAAGACCTCTGTCATCCTTCGAGTATGCTATGTCCCTTGATGAAGACTCTTCTAATAGAAGATCTCTGTCAAAGCGGACAAATAGTCGGATATCTAGACCTATTCTTGCTGATGTCTTCCTTCTGGTCATTCTGTGGGAATTATCTAGAAGACCGGCTCTGCAGAAAGAAGGAACTCTTTCTTCGAGTATGCTCTGTCCTTTGATGAAGACTCTTCTAATAGGACATCTCTGTCAAAGCAGACAAATAGTTGGATATCTAGACCTATTCTTGCTGATGTCTTCCCTCTGGTCATTCTGTGGGAATAATCTAGAAGACCGGCTCTGCAGAAAGAAGGAACTCTTCCTTCGAGTATGCTCTGTCCCTTGATTAAGACTTCTAATAGAAGATCTCTGTCAAAGTGGGCAAATAGTCGGATATCTAGACCTATTCTTGCAGATGTCTTCCCTCTGGTCATTCTATGGGAATCATCTAGAAGACTGGCTCTGCAGAAATAAGGAACTCATCCCTCGAGTAAGTTCTGCACCTTGATGAAGACTTTTCTAATATAAGATTTCTGTCAAAGCGGACAAATAGTCGGGTATCTAGACCTATTCTTGCAGATGTCTTGCTTATGGTCATTCTGTAGGAATAATCTAGAAGAACGGCTCTGCAGAAAGAAGGAACTCTTCCTTCGAGTATGCTAAGTCCCTTGATGAATACTCTTATAATAGAAGATCTCTGTCAAAGCGAGCAAATAGTCGGATATCTAGACCTATTCTTGCAGATGTCTTCCCTCTGGTCATTCTGTGGGAATAATCTAGAACACCGGCTCTGCAGAAAGAAGGAACTCTTCCCTCGAGTATGCTCTGTCCCTCAGTTATCAAGTGTATTCTTCCTAGCTGGCTGGATCAAGTCCGCTTTGCAAGAGTTCCAACCCACAGAAACATAGGTTTTGAATCCTTGTCAGGGTAGGATCTGCATTAAAATTATATATGTATATATATATATATATATATATATATATATATATATATATATATATATATATATTAATATATATAAATGTATTCTCTCGATTTCTTCACACTTTTTGGATATGCTTGTCAATCCAAACTCCCAACTCCTAATGAAGAAGCAACTGAAGATATTCTGACAACCAAAGCAGGATTTGAACCCGCATTCTCTACATAAGAACTAGGTCACTTTAACCTGTCTTCGAATCCTGCCATGGACATTAGAATGTCTTCACGAGGTTTTTTATTTGGAACTTACGGTATTTTTACCCATTTTAATTATTTCTATTAAAGTTTCCTGGGAAAATGGCATATCCTCTGAGTGCTCTCTGAGGTATTAGATAGAAATTCCAAAATTTATTTATCAGGTCAACATTGTTCTTTAAATTAGCAGCAGGATTGTTGCCAACCAGTGGGTTAAGAATATCAACTAGGTATTATGCTAATATTTGCTCTGAGATTCTTGAGTGCTCCGTACAACAAGTACGGTCCAGACGCAGCTCAGAGGTCATTCACAACAGAAGCCACCAGCCCTTCCCCCATCCCCCCACCACCCCCTCCCCCCCTACCCCCCTACCCGCCCCGCGCAAAAAAAAAAATAATCGTGATACCTCTCAAGGAACTGCAGTGATGAAATTATACACTTTTTTTTGTGCAATAGAAATTTTAGACGGCAGTGATCATATAAAAGCAACTGATAATATTCTGAGTGATGAAAATACATGGAGTATGACGCAGTTTCAATTTCTAAATAAAGAACTATGGAAAGGAAAGGAAACCCAAAGAAAAGTAGCCGTCACCTCTGTTGTAATTTATATTGTACATATCTACTTACTTACTTTAACAAAGTCACTGCTGAGAGCTACAAATCACTATACTCCATTTTCTTTAGTGAACTTAGAAAAATTCTTAATACTGTATCCTAAATACTTTGATTAATTTTACTTAGCATTTAAAAATTTGATAGGAAGCAGTTTCGTCAAATAACATTTAATTTGCTCGTATGAGATGTAATGCACTGTTTTCTTTGTCTTAGATAATTTTAGAGGGTTTTTTTTTTTTACGTACTTAAGCTGTTGTAATAATGGGGTTTATGAGAATTAATTGTACATAGACTTAGATTGAACAATTTTGCATGGGTTTACATAACCACATGGGCGTATTAGAACATTTAGCCAAAATTAGGCCTATCTGTTTACTTACCATTAGATTCGTTTACCTTAGCTTTATTTTAACCGGATCGAACTTTAATTGAATTCCTTGACCTAATTGAACCTCCTTGGAAATATTAGTTTAATTGACCTTACCTAAATTACTCTTACCTGATTTTAATTAGCCTATTTGCAAGTTAAGAATATCAACCTTGTTGATATTCTTAACTTGCAAAGCAATTTATCAATTCTTTGGACTTTCTGACACAAGTCTGAAAACACGTTATGTGCACAGAAGAATTGTGTGCTTAACAGCCAGTTTCATACAATTTACCTTATTACCAGAGAAAATTTAGTGGAAGGAATTACCCTCGTAATTTGCAGTGTATATTTTTTCAAACTTCCCACTAGGTGAAAAATTTCCCAACTATCTATTGACGCAGTATGAAGAATCGTTATGTTAGATTTATTTCATAAATACTACTACTGCTGTTAACAAAAACAATTCGGAGTAGTTGGCATAACAGCAAGCTGAGAAAGTCTAATGGTTATTTTCTAGAATCCATTGGCTCTGATTTAGGTCCACACTCTTCTAACTGGTATCAAGGTGTCAAAGATCATGCTGTGAACAAACCTCTTTCATATAACTTAACTTTAGATTGCGTATTACTTATTTAGCAGTTAGGTTTGAAAATCAAATTGAATTTTAAAAGATGCTTGGATCAATCCAAAAACGTCAGTGTCACTACAGATGAAAAGGAGACCTCTCTTAATAGTACGTAATTTGTGACTGACATCTTATGTAGCACTTCTTGAATTAAGGAAAATCTATTTTATTTCTCGTTGGAGATACTTTTCAAAACTTCTTAAAACTATAAATATATAGAATAATAATATGTATACCGCAGTAAGTTTTCAGCTATGAAGAAATAAATGTTTAAAGAAAATGTAATGGGGTACAAAGTACTTGCAAGCACATTGGCAAACATTTTAGAATGGTAGCCTATAAAGTTTCGTTTCTTTCAGTTAATTTCAGACTTATGTAAATGTCAAGTAAACATCTGTCGTGTTGTTGATGTGCTGACATCCTTAGAGATTTTCAAAACTATTTATATTTGTGGATTCAGAGCCTACAGATTTACATACATTAATTATGTTATATTAGATTTTATAGGAGATACTTTCAAAAGTCACTTCGTTACCCCTTTTGCATTCCATTACTACTAGGTACATGTAATTTTAAAGAAGGGAACTAAATACAAATGCAGATGTCTGGCCACTGCAGCAGAGGTCTTATTATTAATAGTATTAAAGAAAGTACAGTAAAGTGTTTGATACACAGCACCCTCATGGAAATATGGCTATCCATGGGTTTGAAGTTGCATTTACAAAGTTTTGTTGGATGACTGAATATTGGTGCTCCAGATCACTGATGAGCTGATTGTAGATTTAAGATACATTCACACATTCACGTATCAAGTCGCATATGCCCACACATGAACGGAAATTGGTAGTTGGAAACCCCTTACGAAAGTACTACGAAAATATCCCGAAATGAGTATTTATGATCGTGGCATTCGGGGCGGAGTCGAGAGGTCAACTGCGAACGATCCCAGCACGCGTGGGGACCGTGCAGGCTTCGACATGTTCAAAATATAGTGTCTGCTCACGCCATCTGTCATTTTGCGTTGCTCCAGGCGCACAGCGTGGTGCATCTGTAGCTTGATCACAGCATGCCTTTGGGACAATGACTCGTACTCCCCCACTGCAGTTCCCATCCCACCAAGCACAGCGTGGGTCCCCACGTGGTTCGGGAACATACGAAACAACAACACTGCTCGCCTGAGACCCATTTATGATGACTCCCGTTGAGAGTCAGGTGTATAAAACGCTGTGCGGTGGGTAGGCATCATCAGTTCCTCTGTTAGGAAACAACAAGAGACTGTTCAGAGTATAGCTAGGAACAATTTTTTTAGGAAAATACACTGGTAGAATTATATATAGTGAGGGTAGAGTGATGAAGAATCTACCAGAAGTTAAGGTAGAAAAGGGAGTAGATGTGTACACCATAAGACTGCACGGATAGCAGTTTCATAAACCAGACCAAAACATTGGCAGTCAAGTTCAAAACAGTAAAATGCAAACCGCACCAAAAAATATGAACTTTGACTCCTTCAGTGGGTGGTTACCGTCGAGGGATGAAACCAATCAGACTAATCTGGAGGTGGCACCGGAAGTAAGGAAAGCCATTCATGAAGAAGTAGGATGTGTCCTAAGAGGATAGTTAAGGAGGAGAGCTAATTGAAACAGTTTAGGTCCCAAAGACTTCATTTGAAGTCCTAGAGAAAAGTCAGTCAAAAGAACCAGTCCTATACAGGGAGGCTGTGTTCCTTCTCACTCTGTTCCATTTTAGTGTGATAGTGTTGTCAATATTGTGAACTTTGTACTTCATCTAATTATAAGAAATTTTATTAAGTGGTGTTTAACTTGCCCAGAATCCTGAAACCTGTCCCACGCCCCTGGCAATAAACAAAAACACTCCTGAGAGACATGGCCAAAAAAAAAAAAAATAATCTACAATGTTCCTATGAGAAAAGAAACTCAACCGTAACAAGTGATAAATGAAGTTTAGCCCATATGACAAATAACCTTTCAAACATTACCCGTATCAACGAAGAAAACCAGAAGAAGAAGAGAGAATAAGAACTCGTAAGTACGCCACGCAAACATAACGAAGAGAGAAATAATAAAAATAAAACCCTGTCACATAATTGGTGATCAGCGGTAGTGGGATTCTAAGTGCAAAAAACACCGATATAAAAACACACACACACACACACACAGTGGAAAAAATTAAACAGAGTGGAAGATATAAAACTGCCAATAAAAGAGCGCTGATACTTAAGCGCCAGAAACATAGAGAAAACCAGGCACGAACTCTACAATTAAAAAGAAGAAATTCCGAGTTCAATAACTCGAAGAACGAAGTAAAAGAAAAGGGCGACGAAGAATAATGAAACAACTCCGAGCAGCGTAGACGAAACAACACTTCGATTCTGCTGAGAAGGCGAACGAAACTGAGCGACGAAACGCAGTGAATTTCTACGAAGAATACTGAACTAGGTTCACCGCATTCCTAAGCCATAAACTTGATAAAGGAAATACGCAAAAACGCATTAAGGCGGATAGAAGAAGATTGAAGACAATGCAGCGAGAACTTCATGGTTAGGCGATTGACGGCGGAATTCTTCAATCAACCTATGAGCGCTAAACTATCATAATTGGCGAGACAGCGCCCATTTCTCCATACATCGCTACGATTTTTTTCCCATGGACAAGGCAGCGCAGTGGACTTCAACAGTGGTGTGAACTACGGCAGCGCACGGACGACGCCGCCACAAGTGAAACAGAGGAAGAGCTGGACGGCGACGCAGAAGTGATCGGCAACCAGCAACAAGAAGAAAAATTGAAGGAAGGAAACACTAGGAAATAAGAAAATTTTATATAGGCTATCTAGGGATCGCAATAAGGAAGACAGACTCCGTATGAAGATAATGTAAGTACAACAATGCATCTATTTTTTAAATTGTATCTAGTCTAAGCTGTTAGTATGAACCGTAATTTTCATGAAATTATTACTAGGTTACAAAGAACCAGAACTCCCGACCCGAGCCACTATAGCCTACGTCCAATTCCTGACAGACGCTCAAGACTAAATACTCAGACGAATATTTCCCCACGACGATCGCATAGCGAAAGTCCAACCAGAATACCGAGCTCAACAGTAGCAAATAGACCCACGAATAGAGTGATTGTTACTAATCATAATAACATTCCTAACCCATTGCAAGTACAAACTAGGTACTCTAGAATGGCACAGCCGCTGTAATAACCACAGGCTACACGCTTTTGCGGTAATGTAGAAAGGGGTCATCCTGACAAAATTAAGTTAGAAGCATATACAGTATCTCAGTGGATAACAGAGACTGAAAGTCGAATTTCAGCTAGTGGAATTACCGATGAACGCAAGAAAATAGATGAAGCGTTACTCTATGTTAGTTCTGAACGGGGAGATGCACATCGCACTCTCACGTCCGCTAAGTTTCAGAAGATTCCGACCTTCGCTGAATTCAAGGTGTGCCTAGAATTGTGGGAGCCAATTTACCAGCAGGACAAATGGCATAATCTCAGTAGATTCCTTCATCAGAAATATGATGGGGATAGTATCGCAAACTTACATACAGATATAGAAAATTCGATCCGTAACTTAACCACAGATTTGAAACGAGCCGGCGTAGTTATTGGCGATGGTGATGCATTTAGTCGTGACACAAAGGATTTAGTCAGTATGAAAGAGATTTTGAATTACATAGTTCATGGTATAGTATATGACGCTATCGGGGAAGAAGAAAAACGAGTCTTTAAGAAACAGGATCCTGATCCTAAGCAGGATAGTCTAGCAGCTATAAGATTTTATGAAAAAGGAAATGTGCAAAAACAAAAGGGACTGAATCTGGCAAAAGAATTTACAGGTTTTGTAAATAATGGAAACCCTAGTAGAAATAGGAATAATTTCCAGGGAAAGACAGATTGTTCCAGACAGAGCTAGAAATTTCAAACATAAACAACAAGGAAAACAAGATCATAGGAATAATCCAAGGAATAGTAATGGGAAATTTTTCCAAGCAAACAAGAATAGTAAATATAGGCCTCAACAGCATAGAGGAAATCCAAACAATAATGATCCTAATTCGTTCAGCCCAACCCACAGTCAGAGCTCCGGAGATAATAAAACACAAAATAATAAACAGGAACAAAATTGTGCCAATTGTGGTTATTCCAACCACACAACTCAGAATTGTAGGCGAGCAAGGTATTGTTTTCATTGTAATAGGACAGGTCACCTAACCCAAAATTGTGGTTCAAAAATACCAATACTAACCATAATGCCCAAAGTAGTACACCCCAAATAATAATCAGACTCTGGTGACAATTACGAAGAGGGGTAATACAAAAGAAAGCTTCCTTACCAGTAGAAAATGAGAATGAAATAGTTACGGTAGGTCAGGAAGATAATTTCAAATTGCCTTTTGAAGTAAATAAGGAGATAGTATTTTCAGTGAAGGATAAAGAAATATGCCAAGAAGATTTACCTATCACCCAAACCAGAATTAATAATAAACCATGCTCAATCCTTTTAGATACAGGCAGTACAGTAAATATAATAGATAAACAAACATTAACAAAACATTTAGGCTTTGCAGATACAGAAATACAAGGTCCTGGTAGAATTATAAAAGGAATAGCTGGAAAACAAATAAAGGCGCTAGGCAATGTCACACTGGACATAGAGATTTTAGACAAAACTTTTAAGGAAGTATTTGAAGTATTAGAAGAAAGGTTTTACCTTACGCAAGCGCTGTTTTTATATAAAGCTATTTTTATATAAAGCTATTTTTATATAAAGCTATGTAGAATAACGTTAGATTGTGGAGAAAATAAAATCAATTTGCCACGCAGAAATAGAGAAAATGTTTGTTTTCAGCTAGAAGAAGGAAAGTCTTGCATAAACCTGATCAATTTATCTGAGACGACATCTTCTAGAGAAGCGAACATCCAAGAAACTAAGATAGATAATAATGCTAGCACTGATAATAGTGGAATAAGTGGTAGATAATAGCTTACAACAAAGAAAATGTCCTTAGCCAGGAACGATACTATGATAGTTGTGCACAAATAAATAATATTAACAATGCAAGCCTTGATACTCAGACTTCTGAGCAGAGTTTTGACTCTGAACAAATTAACGCAGCTGAACAATTTAATGCCCCTGAACAATTCATTGCCGCGGAACATATTAATGCATGTGAACAAATAGATGAAGATGAATCAGAAATTGATTGTACATATCTTATAATGGATGAAAATAAAGAAGAAAAATATATCAATGAAGTCCTGTTATTAGGAACAATAAATAAGGACGAATTAAACTCAACAATACTACTGGATGAAAGTTCGGATGAAACAGATGTCTGTTATTTCTCAGAGATACGCGATGACGAAGAAATATGTTTAGTCAGTACTGCAGATGACCATACTGTCAGATTTGTGCTTAATAGAGAAGTAGTTTTGTACCCGCAATGTCTAACCAAAGTTTGTCTTAGGGCTAAAGCAGACGAAGACGTGCATGAAAAAGACGTAATGCTAACTAATGAAAACTTACCTGACTTTGTTAGGATGGACAATTCTCTAGTTCACGTGAAAGGTAATAACTGTGAGACATACGTCCAGAATTTTTCAGACAAAAGACTAATACTGAGACCTGGTATAGAATTTTGTACAGGAATTGTAGTGAATAATCCTTTTACTAACACTAAGTGAAAAAGCATTCTTCTCTAACACAGAACAAAGTTCAATTCTAAATAAAGAAGTAAATAATACAGACTTTCCTCAGAATAGAGTTAAACTATTACAAATATTGGAAAGGTATAGAGATGTCATTGCTTTAGAAGAAGATAAGTTAGGCAGAACAGATACTTTGCAACATAAGATTTTAATACAAGATGGAACTAAACCATTCTATATCCCTAACTATAAGTTGCCAATAAGTCAACGACCGATCGTAGATCAGTTAATTGAAGAAATGAAGCAAGATGGTGTAATAGTACCTTCTAAATCACCATATAATTCACCTCTCTTATTAGTTCCAAAGAAAGATGGCACTTGGAGAATGGTAATAGATTATCGAAAATTAAATTCACACACCATTCTAGATAGGATGCAAATGCCAGTTATAAATGATATGTTAGCTCAATTAGGTGGAGCAAAGATATTTACGTCACTAGACTTGCTTGGTGGATATTGGCAAGTACCTTTAGACGAAGAATCCAAGCCCTTAACAGCTTTTAGTACCCATAAGGAACATTTACAGTTTGAAGTCATGCCCTTTGGTCTTACATCAGCCCCACTAACATTTACTCGATTAATGCTCCAAATCTTAGGAGACATAGAGGATGTTTCAGTATATCTAGATGATTGTATCATTTCTAGCAAGGACTTGGATAGTCACTTTAAGACATTAGAAACAGTGTTAGAAAGACTAAAGAGGCGCAGGATTAAAGATAAAGATTAAGAAATGTCAATTCATGATGAAATCATTAGAATATTTAGGACATGTCATCAGTGAAAATGGACTGCGTATGCAGGAAGGTAAAAAATAAAAGCAATTGTAAAATATCCAGCCCCAAGTAACTTGAAAGCCTTAAAGAATTTCTGGGATGATCGGCTATTACCGGCCGTTCATTAAAGGATTTGCCAAACTATAGCCAAACCATTAACAGATTTAACCTAAGAAGGATGGTTTAGTTTATGAATGGAAGCCAGAACATGAAAGAGCTTTCCAAAGGCACTCAAGGAAATGATGACAAGAAATCCAATTTTAGTGTATCCAGATTTCTAGTACAGGTGTAGGTGCAATTTTAATGCAACAAGGAAAAACCAGAATGAGAGCAGTATATTATGCAAGTAGAGTTTTGAACACTGCAGAAAGAAATTATAGCACTACCGAACGAGAGTGTTTAGCTCTATATTGGGGATTACGTAAGTTTAGGCATATTTATTGCTAGGACATAAAGTCAATGTGCTTACAGATCACAAACCCATTTGTAATCTATTCAAGAAAAGAGCCTTCACAAATAATATGAAGTTTAACCAGATGGTTCATAAGTGTATTAGAATTTGCCCAAAAATTTAGATATATCCCGGAAAATTTAACACTATAGCAGATGCTTTGTCGAGATCGCAAGAAGAAAACGAGAAACAAATCACACTAATACTTTCTGTTTTAGTTGTCAGATCATAGATCTAGATTTAGAAAGAGTTCAGATCGAACAGCAAAAAGATGCTAACATTAGAAAAACAGTGGGTAAATTATGCAAAATGAGGATGATCAGTCTGAATTTCAGTTAATTAATGGAATTCTATATAAAACATCAGATGAACCGAATGCTTGTTCACGTTTGTATGTACCTAACACACTAACCAAAGAAGTATTAGAACTAACACACTCTTACAAGTTGTCAGGACATCCTGGAATAAAGAAAACATGTAGAACAGTCACTAGAAAATATTTTTGGCCGAATTGCAATGAAGATGCTAAAAGATTTTGTTGAAACTTATCATATCTGTAAACGTACACAAGGGTACGTAAATGTAAAAGCCCCTCTTGAGAAATATCCATCAGAATTAACTCCGTTTCAAGTAGTTTCAATGGATTTTGTAGGTCCATTTCCAAACACAACTAGAGGTAATCGTCATATTTTAGTTTTCATAGATTACTTGACTAGATATGTAGAGATCATTCCAGTCAGAAACAGAGAAGCAACTACTGTAGCAGAAGCTCTGAAATCTAGAATAATTACTAGACATTCATGCCCTCAAACATTAATATCTGATAATGCAGGAGAATTTACTAGTGACATTTTAAAGAAATTGTGTGAGTTTTATGAAATTAACAAGTGTCAGGTTGCAGCTTATAAACCAAGCTCTAATGGAGCAGTTGAGAGAACAAATCGTAAAATAAAGGATGTACGAAACTTTAGTCACTCCACAGACTGAAGATTGGGACTTGATGCTTGAAGACGTACAGTTCACTATTAATAACACTGTAAATGAATCTATTGGGGAAACCCCACACTTTCTGTTATATGGTTTTATCAGAAAACGAATGCCAAATACCTTATTAGACGAAGCAACTCCACCAAGACATACTTTATTTATGAAGACTACGTTGCATGGAAAACAAGACGGACTTTCGAGACAGTAAAAGGTACAAGGAGTTACATCAAAAGTCTAGTAAGTATTACAACCAGAAATCAGTAGTTCCAGAATTAAAAATAGGTCAACAAGTATATGTGCTTAATCACAAAGTTGAAGGACCTAATGTTAAAGTAAGTCCTAAATTCCAAGGTCCATATAGAGTAATAGAAAGATTAAAGTTAAATAAATTTAAAGCTAATGCATGAATCAACTTTAAATGAAACTGTTGCACATTGGAACCATATAAAAATAGTACATTCTGACATTTGGTCAGAAGAACATTTAAAGAATTTTAAAGATTTAAAGGAGTCAAGTAGTAAGGAAAACAGTAACGTAAATGATTCCCATACTTCATCAGCATTAGTGACTCCGAGATACAATTTAAGGAAAAGAAAGGACCAAGTGCAATGGGTCAATAACATTGTTGTATAAGGTTTACTGCTTAGAATATATTTTTCCGGAAATGGATTTCACTATGGCTCATGGTGAGCGATATCTGCATCTCCCTCTTGCAAATCAAGAAGGGAGCAATTCTAAAGGATCATGGTCAAGTGAAAATGATACACGACATAGCGGTTGTAACTATCAATATCACAACAGTCGATCAACAGCAACAGGAACTTACTGAATTAATGAGTAAAATTGAAAGGGTCATGTCTACTAACCAGAACAATTCTGTTTTGTTAAAGCTTAGGGAGGATATCAGTCAGGTGTTACCCAAGAGAATTAAGAAGCGTTCCCTTTTACCATTCATCGGCACAGCCTTAAACACTTTGTTTGGTGTAGCTACTGATGGTGATGTAGATAAAGATAGGGCTAGAATAGAAAAATTAGAAATGTGGGCCGCAGAACGAGGTACAATCATGACTAAAGTCATTGATGCAACTAACAAGAACCAAGATTTGGTTATTAAACTAAAGGACTTTGTTAACAGTATGGCTCAGAATATTACTACAGAGATAAATGACTTAAACAAGTCACAATATGTGACTCAGTTGTTATTTGAAACAGAAACCTTTTTGTTAAATCATAAGGAACTTTTGAATGCAGTAATGTTAGCCGCTAAAAACATTTTATCACCATACCTCATAAGTCCTAGTGAGTTACACCTTGTAACTGAAAAATGTATGTTAGATCATCACTTCAAACCGCTTGTGCGAGATGTTCTTACTTACTATAGCTTAATTAGTGTGGAAAGGGTTTCTGATCACATTGTGTTGGTGATACCATTCAGCAATAATGAAGTTAATAACCTGATATCCATTTACCCTTTTCCAATGCTAGTAAACAACAAGTCAATTGTTTTGAACCAAGGCATAGTGCATTATGCATTGCAACAAAATTCACTTCTGTTGGTGAAACTAAGTGACAAAGATTTTGATGATTGTATCATGCTTGAAGCTAATGAGTTTGTTTGTAACATTAACAGTTTTTATGAACCACTTTACAAATTGTATTGCATAGATGTTTTGATTAATGACAGAAATGGTGAGAATAACTGTGAGTATATCCCTTACAGTCCTGATTTCAAATCTCAAATTTTCTATAATGAAATGGTAGTATTTTCACAGAATCAAGTAACAGCTAAGGTCACTTGTAGGAATAATCAATCTCAGATAATGTTTAATAACATCAAATCCTTTGTGACATCTTGTGAAGTAGTTATTTTGAATTATTTGTACTACAAGCCTACCATTTTTGCTTCTTACACCTTAAATTTATCTAGACATATCAATCATTTTGATAATGTCAAGGATTTAAAATTGTCCAAACTTGAGTTAGAATCATTTGACAAACTTGAAGCAGCTAATCTATTTTTCCATATGTACAAGACTGACATTTCCCCCATCACGTCCATGATAAATATTGTTTTGTTAGTACTCACCATAGTTGCTTTCATATGTATTGTCAGAGTGTTAGTTGTTAACAAACTCGACACCATTAAGACTTTACTGAATAATTTGCCTTCAAGTAACTGATATACTAGCATTATTGTATATATATAACCATTTTTTATTACTTTCAACATTGTATTTTTTATATATAATCATTTTTAATAATTTTAGGCATTGAGGTCACTGCCAGTAGGTGGCCGAGTGTTGTAAGGAAACAACAAGAGTCTGATCAGAGTATAGCTAGGGACAAATTAGTTAGGAAAACCACTGGTAGAAAAATATATAGTAAGGGTAGAGTGATGAAGAATCTACCAGAAGTTAAGGTAGAAGAGGGAGTAGATGTGTGCAGCATAAGACTGCATGAATAGCAGTTTCGAAAACCAGACCAAACATTGGCAGTCAAGTTCCAAAACAGTAAAATGCAAACCTTATCAGAAACTATGAACTTTGACTCCTTCAGTGGGTGGTTACCGTCAAGGGACAAAACCAATCAGACTAATCTAGGGGTGGCACCGGAAGTAAGGAAAGTCATTCAAGTAGAAGTAGGATGTGTCTTAGAGAGTAGTTAAGGAGGAGCTAATTGAATCTGTTAGGTCCAAACTTCATTTGAAATCCTAGAGAAATTCAGTCAAGAACCAGTCCTTATACGGGGAGGCTGTGTTCCTTCTCACTCTGTGTGAAAGTTTTCGTTTCCTTGGTTGATTTTTTACCTTATATCATTACATAAAGATATTTTTTATTCATCCATATGAATATATACATATATATATATATATCATATATATATATATATATATATATATATATATATATATATATATATATATATGTATAATATAAACTTCCACGTTCTATATGATGTCTGTTTTTATGACGAAACCGATTTTAATTTTGAAATCTGTGTTTTGTGTGTGTGTATATGTATGTGTGCTCATGTCGCTTTGAAATTACAAATCACACTCTTGAGTTATGTATATTGCTGATCATTCATTCGTTCATATATATCAAATGATATACTTCGCCCAATTCACATTTCACAGAAATATACATCTCGGTTTTACCCCATAAATCATTACGGCGTCTAGAGTATTCATTTATGAATTCGGCGCCCATCAGCTGTCCGTCGATATTAAAGGATACGAATATTCCATAATATTAAATATTCGTTGAATTAGAAAATTCGTCATTACTCGTCCTAAAGGCAGCTCGCTAATTGGGGGCCCGCGGGAGAGAGTCCTGCTCTCGAATTTATAACAACGCTGGCTCTCTGTTGTAACATAATAATAATAATAATAATAATAATAATAATAATAATAATAATAATAATAATAATAATAACTGTGATGATAATGATAATATGATAGACAGCATTAGTACTTATAATTATTGTTACTTTTAATAATAATAATAATAATTCTGATGATAATGATTATATAATAAACAATATGAGTACTAAAAGCTCTAGGTTCTTATAATAATAATAATAATAATAATAATAATAATAATAATAATAATAAAATAATAATAATAATAATAATAATAATTAAGCACTAGGCACGATCCCAAGATCCCTGAAAAGGAATCTGGAAAAACTAGAGGCTGAAGTAGCCTCCGGGCCTCATGCAGAAGAGTGTGATCCTAGAAAACGGCACACATAGTAAGAAAAGTGATGGACTCCTAAGGAGGCAGATGCAAACCCGGAACCCCACACTATAAATACCACCCAGTCGAATTGGAGGACTGTGATAGAGCAAAAAAAAAAAAAAAAAAGAAAAAAAAAAAAAAAAAATAATAATAATAATAAGTAATAATAATAATAAGTCTTGTTGAAAAGGATTGCTGCATCAGCTCCATTAATTTTGTATAGAGTCTTCTCTATTTTCCTTATTAAGGATTTCTCAATGTTGCTGAAACTGGCAAGCAACGTGCCAAAGGGGATTGTCAAATCCAGTGTAGTCATATTGAATGATCTTATTACTGCTATATACCTATATTACTGTTACAAGTTTCTCTCTCTCTCTCTCTCTCTCTCTCTCTCTCTCTCTCTCTCTGACGTTTCGCCCAGATCTGCCAGGGCATGGTCACAGCGGTGGTTGCTGGAGGACTGCATCTTAGTGGTGAGTCTTCGCTATATATCATGGTCGTGCGGGCGCTTACGGATGCTCCTGCAGGAACCTGGAGGGTGCTCGACTTTTCATTGGCTGGCGGCCAGGCGTCGGAAACTCTCGAGGCGCCTTGATCTTCTCAGGTGTGTTGCGTCACCTGGAGCCGGGTTTTTCATTGGCTGCGACCGTGTGACGTAACTCCTGGTATTTCTACCAACCTTGTTTCGATATTGGCCCCGTCCTGGGCGTGGTGTTTCTCGTCTGGAGGGGGGGGCTGGGTCTTCCTTACACAGGTGGGCAGCAGGAAGGGTTCCTGTGTCGTATTAAGGAAGGGTTTTTGCTCGAGGATAAATAATGCCTCAAGGAGGCGTAGGCGTCGCTGATCCGGGGCTCTTCCAATTATCTTTGTGTTTTTTACGATATCCTCACGCACGACGTGCTGTTGGTGGGCGGTGAGGGCGTGGTGTTTTATGGCACCGTTCTGGGCGTGACAGGAGATCCTCTTAGACAGTCGTAACGTTGTCATACCGATATAAACTCCAGGACATCCTTGATGGGGCATGTGTATGGTAGACGACGTTATTCTGCTTCAGGGGATCTCCTGCAGGCGGGGTAGGGTTATTTCTCATAATCAGGTCCCTTGTTCTCCTGTTCTTATAATAGATTATAAGAGAGAGCCTCTTCCCTTCCTCCACGGGGGTGACGTTCTCTTCTACAATCTTCTTAAGCATCTCTCCTCTTCTTTATATCCGTGGTGCATGAAGGACTTGTAGAAAATACGTATATCCTCGGAGGGGGGTTATTCTCTTCATTCTCTCCGTCCTCCATGTACCATTTGTTTTAAGGCTGTTAAACAAATGGTACATGGAGGACGGAGAGAATGAAGAGAATCCCCCCCCCTCCGAGGGATATAAACGTATTTTTTCTACAAGTCCTTCATGCACCACGGATATATAAAGAAGGAGGAGAGATGCCTTAAGAAGATTGTAGAAGAGAACGTCACCCCCGTGGAGGAAGGGAAGAGGCTCTCTCTTATAATCTATTATAAGAACAGGAGAACAAGGGACCTGATTATGAGAAATAACCCTACCCCGCCTGCAGGAGATCCCCTGAAGCAGAATAACGTCGTCTACCAGTACACATGCCCTATCCAAGGATGTCCTGGAGTTTATATCGGTATGACAACGTTACGACTGTCTAAGAGGATCTCCTGTCACGCCCAGAACGGTGCCATAAAACACCACGCCCTCACCGCCCACCAACAGCACGTCGTGCGTGAGGATATCGTAAAAAAACACAAAGATAATTGGAAGAGCCCCCGATCAGCGACGCCTACGCCTCCTTGAGGCATTATTTATCCTCGAGCAGAAACCCTTCCTTAATACGACACAGGAACCCTTCCTGCTGCCCACCTGTGTAAGGAAGACCCAGCCCCCCCCTCCAGACGAGAACACCAGCGCCCAGGACGGGGCCAATATCGAAGAGGTTGGTAGAAATACCAGGAGTTACGTCACCACGGTCGCAGCCAATGAAAACCGGCTCCAGGTGACTCAACACACCGAGAAGATCACGCGCCTCGAGAGTTTCCGACGCCTGGCCGCCAGCCAATGAAAAGTCGAGCACCCTCCGGGTCCTGCAGGAGCATCCGTGAGCGCCCGCACGACCATGATATATAGCGAAGGACTCACCACTAAGATCAGTTGCTGCTCGGCATCCGTGGTAGCAACATCTCGGCTCACACCGCTCCTAGACTCCGCCCACTTCCAGCTACAGCTCCGCCCAGACTCCTCCCACCGGCAGCCACCGACCAATCAGAAGCCAGCACGAAAACCTACAAGCTTCCTTGCAGGATTTCAAGCTTGTGCTTCTCTGCCACCAGCCAATCAGCTTGCTGCAGACTTTTCCTGCATTTTAGCCCTGCCGACTTTATAGTTGGCGCGCTTAGCAAGGGAGAATAAGATTTGAGAGAGCTCTCTCACTCTTATAAGCAATTTGAAGACTTAATATCACTCCTCCTTTTCTCAAAAAATAACTTTCTCTTATTAACACCGTCTCTCTTATGGAACATTTGGTAGCCCTTGAGGTCTAAAAACTCCAACAGAAGCAAGACCAAAGAGACAAATCTTCCTACTGTCGCAATACTATATTGCAAGGTAGCACAGGAAACCATAGGCTGGCGCCTTCCATAAGCCAGATTTCAAGATAACTTAAACAAACATCCAAGCCCTTCAGGCGACATAAACACAACCAATCACTTATTCACTCACCCCTCACAATATCCTAAATCCACTCCATAGACATGGAACCTTCAACCTCTATCATATCACAAGATCACATCATCCATGACGACTCCTCAGCCCCCATCACATCCATGACACCGACTAGAAGAAGAAATAGATCAGGTACCAGCTCCCCCTCAGACGAACATGTGACACAGAGACCACGGATTTCCTCTCCCCCTGATAACTCTCCTGCACACTCAAAAGAACATCCCACCCAACAGCTCCTCTCCCTAGACTGCTCTGACACGGAAGACGATCTTTCACAGGACAATGGTGGCTTTACACTTGTACGCGGTAAGAAGAACATGAAGAAATCAACACAAAACACGGACACTTTTAACTTGCAATCAGACACCGAATTCCCACGACTGAGATTCAAACCAATACAAAAACCAGGAGAAACAGCTTACACCACAATAAAAGCCATTGAAGACAGACACAAGGACATCATTTTCCAGGCACGACCAACCCGAACAGGACAATTCATTCTGATACCTAAAGACAAACATGCCGAAGAAGTACTCAGGAAGGACGGACATTGCAAAGCACTGGACCCAAACGACAGAATACAGAAAGGACTCATATGCAGATACCCAGTAAACACCTCCCAATCTGACTCCATAAAAGAGCTCTCCTTTGTGTTAGACGCCACCCGGTGCACGGAAACAAAGCAGGAGAACCAACAAGAAAGGTTCTTGTAACTTTCCAAGGAGAAAGGCCTGCCGAAGTAAACATACCAATATGGGGAAAATTCCCCACTGAAGAATTCACCCCTGAACCACTAAGGTGCTTTAGGTGTCAAAGATTTGGACACCATCAGCGAGAATGTAGCTACAAACACATTTGTGGGATTTGTAGTGGCAAACACCCAACACAAGAGTGCTTAGATCGTTACAAAAGGAAAGAGAGGACGACAGCAAAGTGCCCAAATTGTAAAGGGCAGCATCACGCCTGGCATAAAGGCTGTCCGGAAAGACTAAAGAGGATTTGGCGAATGAAAGGCCAGAACCCCCAGACCACCACCAGAACGTTGCAACAGCAAACACAAACCACCCCCACAACACACATCATACCGTCAACACCTACCACAACAAAACCCACCCACACAACACAACAACACACAAACAAACATCACATCCTCAGCAACCAACGGAATACAACCCACCTCCACTACAGCAACAACAACCACAGCAACACAGACACCAAGACCCCAGATATAGGCAGCAGAAACCCCCCACCAATCAAAGACGCAATCCACCTACACAACAACCACAACAAGACCAACAACAGAACACATACCACAGAGACCCAGACAGAGACACAAAAAACCAAGACACAAACAACACGCCCACACCCTGCCTCAAACCCCATGTCCTTCTACTCCACATCAACTCGGAAAACACTACTTCCCACCCCACCCAATCACATGAACACACCCCCCACCCCCACAATCCACCCGTGACGGAAGTACCAGTGCCGAAAGTCAGCACAACCACCATAGAGCAGACACCAAGAGAAAGGCCACTACCGCCTCAGTAAAGACGACTTTAGGAGGGAAATAGAGAAAATTGTGAGGGCAATTTTTCACCAATTGTTTTCCAAACCTAAACCTAACAGCTGACCTCAGGAAAACGATTGTAGCACTGACACCTTATTAAGATGGAAGGAAACAATCAACCATAACACGCCCCCAGAACACTGAAGACATTTCATCATACACCAGTCTAAAAATATTACAATGGAACATAAACAGTGCCAACCACAAAATATGCATACTACAATCCAAAGTACTCTCAGAAAGACACGACGTCATCCTGCTACAGGAAACACTATTTAGGGAAACAACAACTTCACATTCAAAGGATACACAGTTTATAAAACTCCACATACAGATTCAAATAGAGGGCTGATCACCCTAATAAAAACAACAATTCCCTCGAAAAAATAAGAAACATAACTGTGTGATGGATTGAGACCACTAAGTGTCCTCATAAGACTAGCAAACACGTTACTCACCATACACAATATCTACAAAGGGCATGAAAAAATCTTTGAAGGAGAGAACCTCTTCAGTGCAGCCTCCAGAGAAAACACCTTCTTTGCAGGAGACTTCAATGCACACCACCCATGCTTACAGTCGA
>NC_087220.1:56668618-56686118 GCF_015104395.2 Macrobrachium nipponense
GACTCCGAGATTAGAGTCGATTCTGACTTTGAGCAATCTTTTGGTGGCTCCCACGTATTTCCCGATCTTACATTTCGGGCAAGTAAAGTAATATACCACCAAAGACCGCATTAAGCCGGAAGTTTATCTTTGTGGGAGAACAAAGAACCCAGAGTTTTAGGAGTTTTGTATCAACTTAAGATTCACGGGCGGAAAAGTTTGGTAAAACGAATGACTTTTTGTATTTGCACCTTAAATGCGTTCGACTGAATGAAAGGTATAGAGGCATATATTAATAATTTAGGCACGTTCGGTACAAGTTGAGCGTGGCTGAAATTTATCATTTAACAAAAAAGTTATTGAAACATTTCAAGCAAGATAAGGGCTGGACGGATACGAATATTTTTAAAAAACTGAAGGTAAATAAAAATTTTATTTCACTATGGAAGTTATGCCAGTTGGAAGATAACGTATAAGCACGATGTAATAGCGTGGAAATACTATTTCATTTAAATGTTATGGAACAACTGCTATAGAAGTAGTACCTTGACCTGTGAACGTCGTTTTTCTAAAGACGTTCGTATTAAAACCATGTTCTGTCCTAGTAATTAAAACATCTAAAAAAGCAAGTTGGTTGTCTTGTTCATGTTCGATTGAGAAATTTATATTAGGAGGATGTAGGCCATTGATATATTCCAAGAAAGCTTCAGCTGCTTCTCCGGACCTAAATAGAGCAATAGTGTCATCACATATCGCTTATAAAAGAGGGTCGATATGATAAGGGGACAACCATCAGCATTTGTTCCTCAAAAGAGCGCATAAAGGCATTAGCCATAACTGGGCCAAGTGGCGACCCCATTGAAACACCATCGACTTGTTTAAAAAAACTTTCTTGTTAAAAATAAAGTGAGTGTCCTGCCACTGCAATTTCAAGAAGTTTCTTAAAATTATCCTTATTAAAAAACCATGATACAAAATATTTTCCTCGTAAAAGATCTTATCTAAAATGATGTCAACCGTCGCCTGCAACGGTATGTTCGTAAAAAGAGATGCGACATCCAAACTCACCATATATAAGTCAAAACAATCCTGCTGGGGTAGAATATCATGGTACGGGGTTTAGCAGAATTGAGTAAAACGTATTCATTATTTGCAAAATGGCTGTAGCAGTGGTACCAAGAATTTTGCTATCTGGTAATTTGGGGTATTGTATGCCGCCAAAATTGGTCGTAAAGGAACACCATCTTTATGAATTTTAGGAAGTCCATACAACACACCATAGGATGAACCTGAACAATATAATTCTTGGTAAGTGCTTTCAGTTATAATATTCTGATCTTTGAGACTTTTGAGTAATCTATTGATTTTATCCTCCACCTTAAATATAGGTTGATATGTTGGAACACCTATTTCAACAAATTAGTGGTATCTTCAAGAATATTATCTATTTTCTGTACATAGTCATTTTTATTTAGTATCACCGTGCCTCTTTTTTCTCTTCCTTTATCCGGTCTGGTTATGACAATTTCTGGGTTATTGGATAAGGTTTTTAGTAACATATAATCATCTTTACGAAAGAAAGGACACCAGTTACTACATAATTTAGAAAAGTTTGTGAGCAATGCTTTGCAAGTCTCTCTGTAAACTGGGTAAGTCACCTGGGAGTTGTAACGACCCGGAGTCGTCCAAAAAGGATTTCTAGTGGCAAATAAAAACATTACTAAAACTTGGTTTAAAATTTGGTAAAACAAAAAATCAAGGCCAAAGACAAGATGAATTCTTCTCTCTTAGATAAAACATAGTTAGAATAATTAAAAACAGTGGTTTTGGAGTCTACGAATTTTGGGATCTGGATACCTAAACGATCTAGTTTTCTAAAATGAGTATTTTGAACATTTACCGAATAAGAGTTAACAGTTTTGGTAAGTACATGTTTTACATATAGAAAGTCGATGAATGATACAGTATTTTCTATGACATTATACAGAGATCTTGATGTATCCTTATGTTTTAGTAATAAGCTTTCCTTGTGTCTGATCTCAATATCCAACAGTTGTCGAGTTGCATCATAGTAGAACTGGGAGTGATAAAGTGTAAGTCGGTAGACTTTCAACTTGACGAAATTGGGAGTGATATTGTTAAGTCTGCAGTATTGGAGGAAATCCAAATCGAGTTGTGCCTTCAGACCTCCTCTTAGTGAAGTCTCCAAATGTCGATAGGTACGAAGAGTCTGCTGCCCAAATTTAGTCTCAAGTATGCAGGAAGGTTGGGGCATCTGGAACGCCGTAGATTTAAAATGAATAGGATGAGAAAAGCCAGCGTAACATCATACATGTATTTTCCAAATTTTCGAGACTTTGCGGGTCTCATCATCAGGGCTGTAAAATATACAAACTATACAAATTAAAAAAGACTCAGTATTAATATTAATATTAATAAAATGGAAGTACATAAAAGTAAATCGAATAATTTAAAAAAATTAACTAAAAAATGAACTAAAAAAAATATAAATAAAATATATATATATATATATATATATATTATATATATATAAAATTAAAAAGTGAAGAATGCTTAAAAGTTAGTACCTATCTCTATGGAGTTAAAAACTGAGTGACATTGTCTGGTTTTGGAAAGGAGGACGTCAACTATGCTATATATAGAAACTGTGGAAGAAGTCTGACCATTTAATGGGGGATGTACTTTGAAAACGAAAGAATTTTCTAACATAAGAGAACATTGTAATAAATGTAAACCATCATTTCATATAAGGATTTTCGTATTGTCACCCAAGCGCCCAATGACTATTCTCTCTCTGTTTTGGACTCGTTAACATCAAACAGCTTGTGCCCCCATTAAATGGTCAGACTTCTTCCATTCAGTTCTATATATAGCATAGTTGACGTCCTCCTTTCCAAACCAGACAACGTCACTCAGTTTTTTAACTCCATAGAGATAGGTACTAACTTTTAAGCATTCTTCACTTTTTTTAAATATTTCAGGGTTATGGGATTGGTTCAAGAGGTCAACAATTTTTTCTTGTCATTTGCTCCATAGTGATGTGTTTTCTTTATTTGCACTGTTTGTATAGACGTATGCATTCGTCTTTGTTTAAAACATAGGAGTGTATTTTTCTATGCATGTGAACTGTGCTTGGATAAGCATATTTGGCTTAGTGACACAGAGCGGCCACAATTTTAAGGGCTCAGCACATTTCTGAGAGAGGCGCCTTGCGTTGCGAGGGTACAGGCATCCCTCGGGGGGATAGTAGCATGGAAGGTACCACTGGTCTCCCTCGAGAGATAGTGCAGGGATGGGTACTAGTGGGAAGGTGGGTCCTCAGACACTGTTCAAGGGGAGATGGGGGATACTGCTGGTATGCCTCGGGCTGTTCTGCCGCTCGACTGAGGGGTTGTTCTCACGGGGGGGAGAAATTTTTTTTCTCAGTGTGGGTGAACTCCCCTTTTCCTTTTTTCCTTAGTGTTGGGGATGGGTCTGGCCTTGACATTGAATGCTAAGATGTCAGCTGATTGATTAGTTGATGAAGTGAAATGCCCGTAGAGTCTTTTTTTTAGAAAGAGATTTTTTGTTTTCTCTCTTGGACGAAGAGAAAAGGAAATAAGAAGAGATTTTTCTTTTCCGTGAATGAGGGGAAAAGTAGTTAACATGCACGGGATGTGTTATATGTTTCGTTATGCCTTGAAAGACACAAATATAAGGGGGATAAACAGATTATTTTTTTATTGTGTTGGAGAAATTACTTTGAAATGCCGATGATTGGTGTTGTATCTGTGTTGTGTGGCAATGGTGTTATGTCATGGTGTTGCATGCTGGAGAAATTGTATGTCATAGGATTCAGCAATACTGTTGTATGCTATTTGAATTTCACCCTTACTTGAGATTTTTGCAAGAGCAATGATTGCTATGAAGAGTTATTGATTATTGTTATTATTAATAATTATTATACTTGAGATGTGTCACGGAGGTTTGCTTAAGTATAATTATCATTACGGGAGAATTGTTTTACGAGAGAAATGTTTTGAGATATTGTTCATGGGAGAATTAGGTTGATAATTATTACAGAAATATTCAGGGGTAGGTCAGGGAATTATTATTACGATGAGTTAATGGGAGAAGTCTTGTGTTAATTATTGTTAAGTTTTTGTAACTTTGGAGAATATTTCAGTGATTCACGGGGATGAGTTTTGCCGAATCTTGATGAATCTGACTGAATCTTGGTGAATTGTGTTGAAACTTGCTGAACATTTGCTGAATTTTGTGCTGAATTTTTGGAGAATGGACAAGCATTAACATTGGTGATATTTTTTTGTAACTGATACTGATGATTTGATGATAGCAATTTTTTTTGGTGATTTTTGTGATAATGATATTTCTGATACTGATTTTTTATGTACTAATACGTGGGTGCCCGTAATGCTGTCAAGGGAGGTGAAATCTTTTTTGATTATGGGAAGAACTAACAACACATTTTAGTTTTTTTTCTTTTTTTTATGAGTTCAGCAGATAATTGCTTGACATCTAGTGAGTTACGGGAGATAGTTAATGGTGCCGTTGATTTTTTCTTTTCTCCTTTTTTGGAAATTAGCCATCGCTGACACAAGTTTTTTTTTTTTTACAAGGGTGAATTTGAATTTATTTTTTTCTCTCCAGTTAGTGTGAATATTTATCTCAGTTCGTGACTTAGAGTCATTGTTCAGGAACGTGTTTGTGTTTTCAGCTATTAGATGCTGCACAAAGAGATTTACGGGAGAATTCTTGCACGTTTTGAATGCATACGTAATGGCACTACATTTCTTCTCTGGATATTTGTGTTCCAGAAATTGTGAGTTTTCTTGCACAATACCTTGGTTGTATTTGTGACAACTTTGTGAGAGATAGGAAACTTGGCTAAGTTTTCTAATGACTTATGTCGTAGTGCATATGGAGAAGTCTTGGCTTAGACACTGTGAGTTGGGAGTTCTGTTATAATGTTTTATTTGCCGAGTTTTTGCCCTTTTTTTTTAGCAGTTATGCTAAATGGAGTTGAGTTTTATAGTTTTTTGACTATAACATTGAGTATTCTCTGGAGAATTGGAGTTAGAATTGAGATATAATTGAGATATATTATTTTGGAGAGATAATTGGAGGTATATATTTATTTTGGAGTTATATTTGAGATATAATATAATATATATTTGTATGGTATATATATTTTTGGCCATTTTTTTATATTTGCCAATAGTGGTATGAGCTATGTTTAGTTCAATTAGTTTGCAGCCATCTTTGTTGCAAATGGAGACACATATTTGGAGATTATGGGGGCAATATTTGTGAGTATGTGAGTTTAGTTGCCTTGATGGCACATTTTTTGGAGATATTGTTTTGGTAGCCTTGTTTTGTTCCACATGGATTTATTGAGGAAATAGAGGTAAATATTTTGTATTTGCCGAAATAGAGGTGATTATTCTCTATTCCTGGAGTGTGTCCTTTTTTTTATTAACATGTGGCTATTAGAGAAATAAGAACAAAATAATATAAGGGGGTTGGTTATTAACCAAATTGAGGAAATATTTTTATAACCGGAGTGGTGTTATTATTGATATGATGTCTCATAATGGAGTTGGTATTAATCTTGGGCGGGTGACCCTCTTTTTGTGGTTATGGGAGTTTTTTTCGAGACAAGAGAAGATTTCTGAGGTTCTCTTTTTTGATTTCGTGTCTATTTAGAGGCGAATGGCATTACTGCATTACGAGTCATTTGGAGATGTGTGTGTATTTTTCATGTTCACAAGTGTGTTATTCTTGGAGAAATATAATTTGGGACAAAGTCATGTTGAGAGAATAAGTCTTCGAGACAATTTTTGAACACATTAGTCATATCCTGGAGTTAATTCTGTGAAATGTGTCAGTTAGACTTTTTTTTCTTGAGAATCATGAGTTTCCAAACTTATGTGTCTGACTGGACAATTTTTGTGCTGTTGTTAGAGCATACGTCCGCAGTCGATTTTTCTGCTGACAAGCGATGTGATGAGCGCTGTGCTGTTTCTTTTCCTCTGATGGTGACAGATCAGAATTTTTGCAATATCTGGAAATGTTGGCTATAGCATTTCACGAAAGCGCATGTGTGAGAGTTTGCTTCTGGCAAATTCCATAACTTTACATGGAGCATTTCTTGGGAAAAAACGCGGGAGTTATGCATATTGTACATGTATTATGTATTTTGTGATTGGGAAAACTTATTTGTGATTATCTTTTTTTTATTATTTTTCTTCCTTTTCCTATGAGAGATATGATTTGGGGATTGAGCTTAAGTAGCATTTCTTTTTTGGACGGGAGATTTGATTTTACCGGGAGATGTAATTTTTTCGAGGGTTGTTATTTACGTAAAGGGAGTTTGACATTAAGTCTCATTGTAATTAATTATTGAGCAGTGAAGGGGTTTTGCTGTTAAAAGTTGGAGATTTTTACTGATTTTTGTGGGTTGTTTGAATGTCAGAACTTGAGAGAATATTTTTGGGTCTGGGTGTTACGTGATTCTTTTCTTTCTTGAGCTCGTACGAATTTTTTTCTTTTTTCTTTTTTTTTGTGAGCACATTCGAGTTCGAAATGTGAGTGCAGAATTCCGTGGAGTTGCTGTGATTTCTGAGTTGTGTGTGTGCTGATGTGTGAGTTTGGAGAATTGAGTTTGGAGAACTTGATGTTTTTTTTTTCTTAGAGAGTTGTGATAATGACTTGTCATTTTAGTAGTCGTATTTAAGGGAGTTAATTGGGAGACGTTCAGTTAGTATTTCTGACTTTTTGAGATCATTGTTTGATAGAAGTAGTATGTTTGGGTTAATTTTCTTAGATTGACCAAAGACCTGACTGACATACTAACGTACAACAAGCAAGTCGTTCCCGACGACCAGCAAGACGTCCACCAGCCGTGCCTGAGAGGTTTGCTGCTATTTTACCCCAGGGTGATTACAAGTATTTCCATGATGGGTGTTCGAGAGAATTCTACAGCGTGTTTTTTTGGGGATCTACAAGAAGCCATGAGAGTCTTCTACGATGAGGGAGCCATTCCGTCTTCCTACAGTTGCTACAGCCTGCTATAGCCTGTTGCTGTTTGTTCAGCTACTTGCAGACAAGCGAAGAGGGATATTCAAGAATCCTAATGCAGAAAATATGAGAGAAAATGCGTCTTGTGTTATTGGGAGATAAAGCGTGATAAGACTTTATTTTATAATGCCAGAGACGTGCAGGTTTTTCTTATAATTTTTTTTAAGAAGCCGGCCAGTGTTTTGTGTTTTGAGCAATTTTGCTAGGCGGGGGCTAGCAATTATAGGTGGCCGAGCTATCTGTAAGACATAGGGTTTTGATTAATAATATATTGTTCGTGCATTCTCTGTAACCTATGGAATGTGGAGGACAGTGCAGAGGTAACGACCTGAGAGTAGCTGATGAATGAGATTCTAGGGGGTGGCGTGAGATAAAAATGCTTGGTTCAGGAAGTCAATGTACGACAGTTTATGAACTCTTCTCAAAGTGCATTTGTGAAACTAGATGCAGCTAGAACCGCGAGGCGCTAGCGAACTGTGTGTTCGTATGTGCGTGTGCGCCTCTTCTATTCATAATGTATCACTAGCCAAGTCTATGGGAAGACTTGCACAGACATTCGGGGGAGGAAGGCGAAGCCATGATGGCAGATGCCAAAGTGTTTTTATTTATCAGTGAGTGATATTCCGGTTGGGAATGGGTAAGTGTTACCTTTACTTTAGCCAAAGGGATGGCTTGTTTGATATCTTGTAAGATGTTCCATTTTATTAACTTTGTCTTTAAATTTGTGTGTGTACTTACCGAGATGTCTGTATCTTTGAAAACAGACGGATCTGGAATACCGGGGACAGAGTTCCCAGTGGGGTGTGGACTTTTGGTGACTTGACAATGAGTTGTTTTTAAGTTAGCCTGTAAGACTGGATTACTTAGTTAATTGATTTAGTTATTCTTGTAAATAAACGTTATGTTATGATGCAACTCTCTCATTTTCATTACCTGTTAGAATGGAGAGAAAGAGGTGGAGAGAGAGAGAGAGAGAGAGAGAGAGAGAGAGAGGGTGATTCCTTGGAGAGAGAGAGAGAGAGAGATGGGGTGATTGCCGGGAGAGAGAGAGAGAGAGAGCCTGTGTATGTAATGGGGTGTGGGTCTGCCTTCCGTTTCGTGTCCACGCTTACCTTATGAATACGGGGTGGGGGTTCTTCCCCCCATGTTATATATATAAGCATATATATATATATGCATATATATATATATATATATATATATGCATATAATATATGCATATATATATATATATGCATATTATAATATATATATATGCATATATATATATGCATATATATATATATATGCATATATATATATGATTATATATATATACGCAGGAAGGTTGGGGCATCTGGAACGCCGTAGATTTAAAATGAATAGGATGGAGAAAAGCCAGCGTAACATCATACATGTATTTTCCAAATTTTCGAGACTTTGGGTCTCATCATCAGGGCTGTAAAATATACAAAATATACAAATTAAAAAAAGATTCAGTATTAATATTAATATTAATAAAAATGGAAGTACATAAAAGTTAAATCGAATAATTTTAAAAATGAACTAAAAAATGAACTAAAAATATATACCATTTAATGGGGGGGGAACAAGCTGTTTGATTGTTAACGACTCCAAAACAGAGAGAGAATAGTCCATTGGGCGCTTGGGTGACAATACGAAAATCCTTATATGAAAATGATGTTTTACATTTATTACAATGTTCTCGTATGTTAGAAAATTCTTTCGTTTTCAAAGTACATCCCGTACGGTGACTGACTCCGAGATTAGAGTCGATTCTGACTTTGAGCAATCTTTTGGTGGCTCCCACGTATTTCCCGATCTTACATTTCGGGCAAGTAAAGCAATATACCACCAAAGACCGCATCAAAGCCGGAAGTTTATCTTTGTGGGAGAACAAAGAACCCAGAGTTTTAGGAGTTTTTGGTATCAACTTAATATTCACGGCGGAAAAAGTTTTCTGAATGACTTTTTGTATTTGCACCTTAAATGCGTTCGACTGAATGAAAGGTATAGAGGCATATATAATAATTTAGCACGTTCGGTACAAGTTGACGTGGCTGAAATTTATCATTTAAAAAGTTATTGACATATTTCAAGAATAAGGCTGGAGGATACGAATTATTTTTAAAAAACTGAAGTAAAAATTTTATTTCACTATGGAAGTTATGCCAGTTGGAAGATAACGTATAAACACGATGGTAATAGCGTGGAAAATACTATTTCATTTAAATGTTATGGAACAACTGCTATAGAAGTTAGTACCTTGACCTGTGAACGTCGTTTTTCTAAAGACGTTCGTATTAAAACCATGTTCTGTCCTAGTAATTAAAACATCTAAAAAAGCAAGTTGGTTGTCTTGTTCATGTTCGATTGAGAAATTTATATTAGGATGTAGGCCATTGATATATTCCAAGAAAGCTTCAGCTGCTTCTCGGGACCTAAATAGAGCAATAGTGTCATCCACATATCGCTTATAAAAGAGGGCGATATGATAAGGGACAACTGTATGGATCGGGTAGATACAGTCACCAAGTGCCACATGGAATAACTTTATTGAGTAACATTCCAGGCCTTGTAACAAGTTTTCCAAATTAAAACAAACCTCCAAATTGTAAACAGACACTTAAAATGTAATCCTAATAAAATATGCAAAACAACACACAGCATATTCGTAAAATCAAATATAAATGTAAGCAGTCCATTGTACCCAACACTGCAATAACACTAACTCCATTACAAATACAAACATACAGTATCCCACTATAACATTGCCAAATTCATCATAAATATAAGTACATATGATTAATCAATACAGTAACTTACACCTTGGCGCTCCATATCAAACTCCCACACATGCTTAACCGGTGCAATGCTGGCCATGCACCTCTGCCAGTACACTCTGGACGTATTACCTCTACAAATAAACAAAAACAGAAATCAGGCCTACATTTGACACACCCGGCTAGGAGGCCAACCGACACCCTGTCAACACACACACATATACAATTACAAAATAATTATGATTACATCATACACTCCCCCCACCATAACTCAACATTCACCACGCTCTTCAACAGGAAGTAAAACTATCAGTCTATGAGAGGACCGTTTAATTAACATATTCGAGGGGGTTTGACCTTTGTACTGTGGACCTGGTTTATGCACTTTATACCTCAAGGTTACATCTCGTACATGACCATCACTTCCAGGTACAGCTACGGCAACTTCGGCCATTTTCCATGCACCCTTTACAATATTGTTTTCCTGTATAAGTACAATATCACCTGGTCTTAAATTCCTACGCTGAGTATGCCATTTTTGCCTAACTAAAAGTGAAGAAAAATAATCTCGATGCCACCTCTTCCAAAAAGAATTTACAATCTTCTGCATAAACTGAAAACTTTGCCTTGGATTATTATTTCATCCCATAATCCACTTGGGACTTCGATACCTGTATGACCTAAGAGCAAGTCCTTAGGGCGGGCAAAGATAAATGCCCAAACTGGGATCAAACCCTGTTTGAGGGACCAATTGGACGGCTATTCATTAAATAGCAATCTCAAACATACAAGTCTGAAGCTCACTCCATGAAAGAATATTAGTACCACAGACATCATAATACATCTCTTTTACAGACTTTATCAGAGATTCGCTGCACCATTCTCCCATGGATTCGTCATCTGCAGACTTGTTGAATGTCCAACTCATTCCGAAAACACTACCAAACTCTAAAATTTTGTGTCATATTCCAGTTCCTGGCCATAGTTCGCAATTCTTTGTTAGCTGCTACTAACTGTGTGCCTCCATCTGAATGCATACGCTTTGGAAATCCTCTTATGAGACAAACCTACGTAATGTCATTAAAAAATTCTCTGTATCATAACCCTCTGCTAAATCTAAGTACACAGCTCTACTCACCATACAATTAAAGATTATCCCATAAACCCTTTTTCTAGTGCGCCTCTTGACCGTGTCTTTCACAATTAAATGGTCCAAACAAATCAATAGCTGTATTAAAAAAGGGTGGGGCGGGTTGAAGTCTCTCAGATGGACACTGACCCATGCATTGCTCTTCAGTCTTCTTAGCCAATTTACGACAAATGACACACCGAGCCTTCACTGACTTTATAAAAGTTTCCTGGCTCCAGGCACCCAAAACTTGGATTGCAATTTGGCTAAGGTTACCTCTACACCAGCATGATCTATCTCATGGATGTGTTTTAACATACAATCTTGTGAATGAATGCCTAACAGGTAACAATACAAATGTACTCCTGTTCCAATTATCCTTCAGCCATACTGAAATCCTTTGACCAACACATATTAAACCTTCCTCTATTCATCACAGCAAGCTCTCATATCTCTTTACCCAGTCACCAGCTATAGTCTTCTGACCCACCCCACCCATATATCCTCTGCTACTTTCAGATCATCTGATGTGAGGAAAACTAAAAAGACACCTTTAAATGACCTCAACCTAACTGCCTTCAAAACTCTAGCAGTCACCTCTTAAAAGCTTACTGTAACTACCATATCTATTTACATCAATTATAACAGTATTATCCCTATATAGATTATTTACAATTTTGACTGGAGCAATATCTGGTAGTTCGAGATCATTTGACTGACTGATGGGCCATTCACTAACAGGTCAAACACATAAATGGGGGTCCATTCTGCCATAAAGAATCAGAATCTAAAAGCATAGGGTGTGTAGGCCTTGTAGTTAAGTCTGCTGGATTATTTCCTGAGGATGTCCAAACCATTCAACAGATTTTGATTTAGTAGCGACAAAATATTAAAACTGCTTGACTTATTACAAATTTGTGCTCTGACAATAGATGAATCAATAATATGTATGACTGACTCAAGTTCAATGTCTATTTCCTTCTCAATCACAGTCCTCAACCGGCAGGCCAACACAGCCCCACACAACTCTAAACCGTGGGATGATGAGCTGTCGAGTAGGAGCAATCCTATTCTTTGCCATCAAGAGTTTACTTACAAAGGGTCCTTCCCTCACTTTCCACCTCAAGTACGCACAGGCTCCATAAGCTAACTTACTTGCATCTGCAAAAATGACTAAATCAGGCTTACCAACGGCGTCTTTAGGCTTCACACATCTATGGAACGTCAAAGTTTCTAACTCATACATTTTTTCTAAAAACTTTTCTCCATCTTTCATACATGATACTGTGGCATTGCTTCATCCCAATCTAATCTTCGCTCCTTTTCACTGATGGTGGTCAGTAAATTCTTCGCATAAGAACTTTGCTTTCAAGGTGAATGGCACAATGAACCCAAGGGGATCATATACCGAAGCAGTTTGACTGAGTACCATCCTTCGATTTAACGTATTTGGGAGTTTCTCATCGATTTCTGATTTCTTTATGGGTGGCTCCATTCGAATATTTTTTACTTTCTTAGAGAAATTTATCTTTATCACATAGAAAAAGGTCCTCCCTTAGGATTCCAGTTCAACCCCAGTACCTTTTCCTTATCAGTTTTCAAGATGTTAAGCAAAAATTATCTTCTGCACTCTCACCTGACATAACCCAGTGCTTGATCTGAAATCCTCCCCGAGATAATATTGCATTAGCTTCTACAATACTTCTCTTAGCCCTTTCAACCGTCGATACACTTGACAGTATATCATCAACATACGAGTTGCGATTGATCAACTCTGCAGTTAGGGGAAAGGATTCATCCATCTCGGTGGTTTTACGTAAGGCCATCATTGCTATTATGCACTAGGTCTATCACCAAAGGTCACAGTAGTAAGCCACATAGTGATCTGGCTCTCTGTCAGTTTCTAAGTCCCGCCACAAAACCTATGAGTATGTTGATCAAGTTCTTTGGAAATTCGTACAGAGTTGTACCAAATTTTTCGTTAATTATCGCTACGAAGGCCACAGCATGTTGCCTAAAATGTATCAGTATAGCAATCATGTTGTTTAGCACATCAGGGCCCTTGCAAAGTAATCATTGAGTACGTGACCAAGGTAAGAGGAAGAAGAGTTGAACACAATTCTCAAAGGGGTAGAAACTGAGTCTGGCTTGTGGACTTCATGGTGGGGCAAGATAATTACTTATCTCATCTATGTTCAATTTTCTAGCAACTTCCCTATGAACCATATCTAAAATCTGATCATTATATTTTTTAGAGTAATCGCTCCCGAGCTTTATTAACCTTCGTTCAGTAGATTTTAGTCTTCCATATGCAAGGGAAACATTATTAGGGAGTTTGTTAGGATCCTTAATCCATGGATAGCTTGCAATCCAATACCCATTTATTGAATCATAATTAAGTCCTTCTTCTATCTGTTTTAATTCCATTTCCTCCTTCAAGCCATGTTCCCCACTCAATGAACACTTCCCACATTTACAACCACTACATTTAGGTATACATGAAGTTCCAAAATTTTCAACTGAAAAAAAAAATCTTCTAACTGTTTGAGAGGTTCTCACTGTATCGTGGTATGATGTCATTGACCTCAGTAGCTACAGTCATGTGGCTAATCCTTACCGTTAAGACACTATTAGTACCCATATTCTTATTCATAACTGGATATGAACCTCTTACACATTCCAAAATTGTTTTGCATTAGCTGTAAGGTATCAATGGTTCTAACCATTGAAGGTATCATGCTACTGTGATCCACGCCAATTAACAAATCTACCTTGCCTGTTGGCCGACAAATTTTCCACTCCTCTACACCAAATAATTTAGCTATCAATGTGGTGTCAATTCTGCAATGTCAGATGTATTTCATTGATACCACAAGCTTCAATAGTCCATTCAGTACCAGTCAAATCAGTAATTGGCACATTATAAACTTTACTGTCAAACAGCTCAGTGCTATTTCCAACTTTAGTTACAGTGAGACTTACATCTTTACCTCTCAAAACCCAACTTGTTGCCATCCGATGCGTAATCATGGTTAAATTTGAACCTGGATCCCACAATGTTGCCACCTTTTGCCCTTTACTCTGCATATGTTCAATCATCAACGATACTCCCTCCCTTGACAATAAGTTATTTGATCCCCTGTACTCGACTGGTGAAATAATTTTGTACAAACCAAAGAATGGGAGAATAGGGTGGTGACGTCTGCCGCATACTTCATTATTTTGATCTTTAATATGACATAACTCTCTGTTCAAACAGTCACTACTGACATGTCCCTTTCGTAAGCAGTATGAAGCATACTCTATTGCTTTTTAACAGCTCATATTTAGATTTATATCCAAGTGCTGACCCCTGAACAATCCAAAATGCTATGGGAAGCTGTACCATGAAACCAACAGTTCTTATTAATGTTAGGTGACATGTTAGGTCTACTCCTAGCTTGATTTGATAAGTTTGAAGCAATTTGGTTCATGTTTACAATACATTCATTTAATTGTTGTTGTTGCGACTCTTGGTTTTCTCTTAACTGCTTAATTGCTTCATTCAAATTATCTGTTATAACAGTGATCCTCATGAGTCGCACTGTGCACTGCTGCCCTATCAGTGGTTGTACTTGACCTCACTCCTTCCTGCACATACTCTATTACCTTCCTTTCTTTTTCTAAAAATTCTAATAATTTTCCAAATTCCTTCTCACTTTGGGACTCACTAGCTTTTAAAACCCATTCCCTTTTCAATGTTGGGGGTAAGAGCTTTTTTCTACTAAGCTAATTACAGTAGTGTTATTCATTTCTGATTTAAGATCTAGCTTACACATATCAAGCCATCCCCTCTCCACAGTATTCACCAATTCCACAAGTTTTTTGTTGTTGCCTTCTGGCACAGGCTTAAGGGCTCTTATCTCACACAAAACAGAGTCCACCACCTTTGTTACATTTCCAAATTTTTCATCAAGTCTGGCCATCATCTTATGGAAATCATCATCAACCCCAAGTACCACTTTCAAGGCCTCGCCTAACAAACACTGCTTAAGGACATATGGATCCTCCCCATAGTTCTTATCATTAATCTGTCAAAGTCCTTTCTAAAGGATGGGTACATGTCTTATTTGTCCGTCAAATCTAGGAGGTTCAAGCTTCTTAACTATAAACTTTGTGTTGTCTGTTTTTTGCTTACCCTTTTCACTGTCTATTTTTCGCAAGTATTTGAGAATGTGCCTTACATTTCAACCTATACACTTCAATTATATAATCCTCAGCCGATTCTAATAGGCTAACTAATTCTCATGAGACTCATCAATGCACGAAATAAAATCATCATTAGCCTTTTCTAACCTCTTATAGGCGTCAACAGACCTCATCAAATGCAGGCTTCAAAATCTCTGTCGAGTCGTCTTGCTTCACACTCTCGTCGAACAGTTTCAGGGTTCGGTTGAATTTCCTCCTCTCCGATGTACGCACTGTCTTGGCTCGATCCATCTTGAACTAGCCAGGGATGTGTAGAATGTCCAATCAAAGTTCCCTCAACCATGGGTAGCAGGTGCTGAATTGTATGGATCGGGTAGATACAGTCACCAAGTGCCACATGAATACTTTATTGAGTAACATTCAGCCTGTAAACAAGTTTCCAAATTAAAACAAACCTCCAAATTGTAAACAGACACTTAAAATGTAATCCTAATAAAATATGCAAAACAACACAGCAATATTCGTAAAATCAATATAAAATGTAAGCAGGTCCATTGTACCCAACACTGCAATAACACTAACTCCATTACAAATACAAACATACAGTATATCCCACTATAACATTGCCAAATTCATCATAAAATATAAGTACATATATTAATCAATACAGTAACTTACAAACCTTGGCGCTCCATATCAAACTCCCACACATGCTTAACCGCGGTGCAATGCTGGCCATGCCCCTCTGCCAGTACACTCTGGACGTATTACCTCTACAAATAAACAAAAACAGAAATCAGCCCGACATTTGGCACACCGGCTAGGAGGCCAACCGACACCTGTCAACACACACACATATACAATTAACAAATAAATTATGATTACATCATACAACAACCATCCAGCATTTGTTCCTCAAAAGAGCACATAAAGGCATTAGCCATAACTGGGCCAAGTGGCGACCCCATTGAAACACCATCGACTTGTTTAAAAACTTTCTTGTTAAAAATAAAGTGAGTGTCCTGCACTGCAATTTCAAGAAGTTTCTTAAAATTATCCTTATTAAAACCATGATACAAAATATTTTCCTCGTAAAAGATCTTATCTAAAATGATGTCAACCGTCGCCTGCAACGGTATGTTCGTAAAAAAGAGATTCGACATCCAAACTCACCATATATAAGTCAACATCCTGTGGTAGAATATCAGGTACGAGGTTAGCAGAATTGAGTAAAACGTATTCATTATTTGCAAATGGCTGTAGCAGTGGTACCAAGAATTTTGCTATCTGGTAATTTGGGGTATTGTATGCCGCCAAAATTGGTCGTAAAGGAACACCATCTTTATGAATTTTAGGAAGTCCATACAACACACCATAGGATGAACCTGAACAATATAATTCTTGGTAAGTGCTTTCAGTTATAATATTCTGATCTTTGAGACTTTTGAGTAATCTATTGATTTTATCCTCCACCTTAAATATAGGTTGATATGTTGGAACACCTATTTCAACAAATTTAGTGGTATCTTCAAGAATATTATCTATTTTCTGTACATAGTCATTTTTATTTAGTATCACCGTGCCTCTTCCTTTATCCGGTCTGGTTATGACAATTTCTGGGTTATTGGATAAGGTTTTTAGTAACATATAATCATCTTTACGAAAGAAAGGACACCAGTTACTACATAATTTAGAAAAAGTTTTGTGAGCAATGCTTTGCAAATCTCTCTGTAAACTGGGTAAGTCACCTGGGAGTTGTAACGACCGAAGTCGTCCAAAAAGGATTTCTAGTGGCAAATAAAAATTACTAAAACTTGGTTTAAAATTTGGTAAACAAAAATCAAGGCCCAAAGACAAGATGAATTCTTCTCTCTTAGATAAAACATAGTTAGAATAATTAAAAACAGTGGTTTTGGAGTCTACGAATTTTGGGATCTGGATACCTAAACGATCTAGTTTTCTAAAATGAGTATTTTGAGCATTTACCGAATAAGAGTTAACAGTTTTTTGGTAAGTACATGTTTTTACATATAGAAAGTCGATGAATGATACAGTATTTTCTAAGACATTATACAGAGATCTTGATGTATCCTCAATGTTTAGTAATAAGCTTTTCCTTGTGTCTGATCTCAATATCCAACAGTTGTCGAGTGGCATCATAGTAGAACTGGGAGTGATAAAGTGTAGTGCGGTAGACTTTAAACTTGACGAAATTGGGAGTGATATTGTTAAGTCTGCAGTATTGGAGGAAATCCAAATCGAGTTGTGCCTTCAGACCTCTTCTTAGTGAAGTCTCCAAATGTCGATAGGTACGAAGAGT